>NC_092177.1:42938490-43238490 GCF_045791955.1 Oncorhynchus clarkii lewisi | reverse complement strand
GTAGCAAGGGTCCTCAGAAGTGCTGGTAGAGAGGAAACGCTGCTGGTTATGAATGAACCTCACTGGAACCAAACCCAACGAATCAATCTCTACTCTTCAGCTGTCAATGATGACAGCACCTGACCTCCGTAAACTAAGTCTTCCTATTAGAAGTGTTTGGCTCATCTGGAATTAGGAGACACAGTCGTTTTCAGTAGTTCCTGAATTGTATTTCTGTGAGATTCTCTAGGTTGTAGGCCCACTTCAAAAGCTAGTTCATTGTGGATCACCTCGTCACTTAATTTGAGCTAAATGTAATTCATGACCGTGACAAGAAGTATAGACATGTATTGCAAGCTTGTAACAAAGAGGTGGAAAGGACAGGACCCTGCTGTTCTAGTTATCTGTTACTCCCTGCTTCCCTATGGACTGAATTAAGAGGTCAGAGTGTCTGAGGCAGCTCAGTGGGAGAGAATCAGCTCGTCTTGACCTCTGCCCCTCCTCTTCTCTTCTTTTCCTGGAAACAGACAACACTAGCATGCACCACATCCTTTCTGAACTCTGTATTTTCTCCATTCTCTCTTTCCTTACCTTCTCTCTTTTCTACTTTGTGTGCATCTCATGTCTCTCTCTATAACCACTAATGCTGTGTCTGTCCTCTTTTTATAACAGTATGCTTTGTTATTCCCACCAAATAGAAACATCCAAAATCTTCCAGGGTCATGAACAGGTCACTGGAGAATAGTGCGGGGACAGGGTGAAAAGCCAAAAAATATTGCTTTTTCTTTTCAGTTGTACATAACTCCTCCTCCCTCTCTCTGATAAGAGCAACATCAAATCAAACTTTATTTGTCAACAAGTGTAGACTTTACCGATAAATGCTTACTTACAAGCCCTTAACCAACAGTGCAGTTCAAGAAGAGTTAAGAAAAGATATACCAAGTAGACTAAAATAAAAAGAAATGAGCTATATACAGGGAGCACCGGTACCGAGTCAGTGTGCGGTGGAACGGGTTTAGTTGAGGTAATTTGTACATGTAGGTGAGAGTGAAGTGACTATGCATAGATAATAAACAGTGAGTAGCAGCAGTGTACAATGTTAACATTGACAAAGCAAGTGAAGTAGATAATATACAAAGTAAGTAAAATAACAGTAAACATTACACTCACAGAAGTTCCAAAAGAATAAAGGCATTACAAATGTCATAGTATGTATATATACAGTTTTGTAACAATGTACAAATGGTTAAAGTACAAAAGGGAAAATAATTAGGTTATATTGGGTTATATTTACAATGTGTTTGTTCTTCACTGGTTGACCTTTTCTTGTGGCAACAGGTCACAAATCTTGCTGCTGTGTTGGCACACTGTGGTATTTCACCCAGTAGATATCGTGTTTGTTTTCTAATTCCTTGTGGATCTGTGTAATCTGAGGGAAATATGTGTCTCTAATATGGTCATACATTGGGGAGGAGATTAGGAAGTGCAGCTCAGTTTCCACCTCATTTTGTGGGCAGTGTTCACATAGCCTGTCTTCTCTTGAGAGTCAGGTCTGCCTTCAGCGGCCTTTCTCAATAGCAAGGCTATGCTCACTGAGTCTGTACATAGTCAAAGCTTTCCATAAGTTTGGGTCAGTCACAGTGGTCAGGTATTCTGCCACGGTGTACTCTCTGTTTAGTGCCAAATAGCATTCTAGTTTGCTCAGTTATTTTGTTAATTCTTTCCAATGTGTCAAGTAATTATCTTTTTGTTTTCTCATAATTTGGTTGGGTCTAATTGTGTTGCTGTCCTGGGGCTCTTTTTGAAATCAACAAAGCATGAGAAGATTTTGCCTTTGTTTTGGTTTGTTTGTTTGTCAATTAGGGTGTGCAGGGTGAATACGTGGTCTGTCGTACGATAATTTGGTAAAAAGCCAATTTGACATTTGCTCAGTACATTGTTTTCACTGAGGAATTGTATGAGTCTGCTGTTAATGATCATGCAGAGGATTTTCCCAAGGTTTCTGTTGACACACCCCATGGTAGCTTTCCTCTGACATCGCCAATTGTATAGGTCCTGGATGGCAGGAAGCTTGGCCCCAGTGATGTACTGGGTCGTTCGCACTACCCTCTGTAGCGCCTTATGGTCAGATGCCGAGCAGTTGCCATACCAGGCAGTGATGCAACCGGTCAGGATGCTCTCAATGGTGCAGCTATTGAACCTTCTGAGGATCTGGGGACCCATGCCAAATCTTTTCGGTCTTCTGAGGGGGAAAAAGTTTTGTCCTGCCCTCTTCACGACTGTTTTGGTATGTTTGAACTATGATGTGATGTGACACCAAGGAACTTGAAACTCTCGACCCGCTCCACTACAGCCCTGTCGATGTTCTTGGCGGCCTGTTTGGCCCGCCTTTTCCTGTAGTCCATGATCAGCTCCTTTGTCTTGCTCACATTGAGGGAGAGGTTGTTGTCATGTTTTCTATCTATCTTCCACTTTCATCCCTCTTTTCCCTCTCCATCTCCTCCCCTCTCGTACCAGACAGTAATCAGTGAGGCAGAGAACCGTAAGGATTCATTGTTTTCTGCCGGTACAGAGGGCACCAGCAGCGGCCTGCTTAATTTGAGCCTCCATATGCTGGGTGAAATTTGTTCCTCCTCTCCTGGTGTGTTATTTTTAGTGTGTTAGCATGTGCGCTGGCCCGCAACAGCAGTGAGACTGACCGGACTGGGCCAGGCTCCAGGACTACCACAGAGCGATGCAGTTAAGCTCTGTTCAGCCCAGCCAGCAGAACCAACAGGCAACCCCCTGTTCCCATACCACACCCCCACAACCTAACGAAAGATTCTGGGAACCTTTAGCGGAGCCCATTCAGTTTGCATGGAAGCAGCAGCGCCACCAGGCAGCCCTTCAGCATTCAAGGCCATTATAGTCTTGGCTTTGGTGCTGTTGTTTGAAATTGCCTCTGACTCTCTGAGAAACACAGCCTTGCAGGGTCTTCTCCTCTTATCATTAAAGGAAAATAACTGCTCTAAAGATGGAGTCCCCAGACCCTTGTGTTTTAAAATGATTCCTTGAGGTCTTTATACAGTGCTGGCACTTCTCTTAACATCTAAGATGTAAAGTCGCCTGTATGACATGTCCCCTTGTGGAAAAAAAAGAAGAAACCTGCACACTGCTCTTGATAGAATCACTGCTCTTTAATAAACTTTACGTATCAGCCTCAAGGCCTTCATCAGAGCTTTTAGATATGTCCTCTTAAAACTGCTTATAACACATTCTGTTAAATTCTAACAACATATGTGTGTTTAGGCTTATTTCGTTAAAGCCAAGGACTGAGGGGGGCATAACTTTATAAAAATAGTAGCGATATTTCAATTTAGAATAATTATATACAACTATGCAGTCAAAATGACTGAGTGCCTCATCGTGTCTAGTGTTAAACTTACCAATACACCGTAATCAGAGAAAAGGCTTTTTCTAAGAGCTCTTTCTAAATTCTTTCTAAGAGCTTTGTGTCTAATAAGTTAATGTTTTCAGATTTCAGATACAGTTGAAGTCGGAAGTTTACATACACTTAGGTTGGAGTCATTAAAACTTGTTTTTCAACCAACCACAAATTTCTTACTATAGTTTTGGCAAGTCGGTTAGGACATCTATTTTGTGCATGACACAAGTAATTTTTCCAACAATTGTTTACAGACAGATTATTTCACTTATAATTCACTGTATCACAATTCCAGTGGGTTTAAGATGTTTAAATACACTAAGAAGACTGCCTTTAAACAGCTTGGAAAATTCTAGAAAATTATGTCATGGCTTTAGAAGCTTCTGATAGGCTAATTGACATCATTTGAGTCAATTGGAGGTGTACCTGTGGATGTATTTCAAGGTCTACCTTCAAACTCCTCTTTGCTTGGCATCATGGGAAAATCAAATAAAATCAGCCAAGACCTCCACAAGTCTGGTTCATCCTTGGGAGCAATTTCCAAACACCTGAAGGTACCACGTTAATCTGTACAAACAATAGTATAAACACCTTGGGACCACGCAGCTGACATACTGCTCAGAAAGGAGACGCATTCTGTCACCTAGAGATGAACGTAAATGTCAAGAATTGTGAAAAACTAAGTTTAAATGTAGTTGGCTAAGATGTATGTAAACTTCCGACTTCAACTGTATATCTATGGTATACATCTGATATGTTTATTTGGATCCCCATGTATATTTATCTTTAGCTGTTTTGTTTTTCCTTTGTGTCCAGCGCATTAGTTTAACCAGGGGACATGAGAACTCAACTAAAAGTATTACTAAAATAAAAGGCCTATTTACTAGTGTGTCCTCTGCATTGTTTGCACACTAAAGATAGGCTTCAAGATATGGAATCAGTCAGAGGAAGAGTCTTCTGACTAGAGACGGGGGATGTTTGGTGCTGATGATGTTTGGTGCTGATGATGTCACTCTGGGGGGAACAGAGACATCTGATTGGAGAGATTTAGTAGTCTAATGGAAAAAACATTCAGAGTCGGCAGAAAACAAAGCCACACCCGAATTGGACACTCTAGGAGGATTTGATACTCCTTGCAAAACTGTCATAGTCCATAAAGAGGGTCAAACAATCTTGCTCTTTATACAAACTTATTCTCCACCTCACTCATCCTCACTGTTTCATAACAGTACTTATTCCTGGATTAAATCCCTCAGCCATGGTTGAACATTGAACATGTATGAAATTACAACATTAATACAGTAGGCCACATGGGAATAGTACTCAGAGTTACTCTAGTCTTAACAAGAGCCATAGAGATCTCTAGCCTATATATTAATGGTACAGACACACTGAGAACTCTGACTGCCACAAATTCAAGTAGTGGTTTTGACACCTGACATGGACAAATGTGGATTGGCAGCGATTTTATCAGGCGGACATGTAGCCTGTAGGTATATAAAGACCAGTGTGGAGATGTGAGTGACGTTACAGGGCAGTACTGCTCCTCTGGGCAGCCTGCTGTTCAAATACCCTGTTGGGCCAAAACATGACACGTCCTTTGAATAGCAGTCATTCTCAGGCACAGAGCCAGGCCATTAGCCCACAACAGAGCAGAGAGAAGAGGTTCACACCTATCACAGAAAGTGTATGAGAGATGCAGTGACAACCACAAAAAGTATAGTGGAGTGTTCAAATGTGTGTCTATGGAAGAGAGGCAATAGCATGACAATTCTAATCTTTACCTGGGGGAGGATCCACTTAAGATGCATTAGCCTATTGTGCTTTCCCTCCCTATCTTGCCCTGGGCTAAACTACATGTTTGGTTCTCTTGTGTCAGCCAACTGCACTGGAGTCTTAATGAGTAGAGAGCAAAGCCTCATTGATTGGCTGATATTTAAGACCTGACACAGTGATTGGCTGATGTGACTTCTGGGTAATGGGCTCCCCGGGGCACTGCTGCTGTTCGGTCCTGGGGATCTTCAGAGCTTCAAACATCTGAATCAGACAGTTTGCCTGTTTTCCTCCACCCTATTGAAAGCATAGCCTTGGCAACAGCTCTGCTGCAATCATCGGTCTTATTCATCCAGACTTTAGCCTCTTTTATATCACTTCAAATGTGTTTTGTCGCTGGTCAGAGAACATGGCCTTGATGCCTCTTGCACTGGCTTGATGTGAGTGGCTCTGTCACGTTCTGACCTTAGTTCCTTTGTTTTGTATTTTGTTTTAGTATGGTCAGGGCGTGAGTTGGGTGGGATGTCTATGTTAGTTTGTCTATGATTTTCTATTTCTGTGTTTGGCCTGGTATGGTTCTCAATCAGAGGCAGCTGTCAATCATTGTCCCTGATTGAGAACCATATTCAGGTAGCCTGTTTTCCATTGTGTTTTGTGGGTGGTTGTTTTCAGTCTTTGTGTGTCTACACCAGACAGAACTGTTCCGGTTGCTTCTTTGTTGTTTTGTTATTCAGTGTTCAGTTTTCATTAAATAAGATGAACACTTACCACCCTGCGCTTTGGTCCTCTCCTTCTTCCCACGACAGCCGTTACAGGCTCATCAAGGGGGTAAGCAGGCTTTGGAGAATATAACTCCATGAGGTAAAGTCTGTGCAGACCTGACAGCCCTTCGTGCCATCTCCTTATTTAGCAGTGTTTTTGTCACTATTAATTATCTTTAGTTTTTACCTCAGTGCCACTTGCTAAAAACAACAAGAGCTTGATTCCAACTGCCACTGTTCCTTTCTTTTCTTGAGGCAGCCTGAAGGGCCAAAGGCAGACTTTTGTCAACTGAGTTTACCCTCAAAGTGAGTAATCTCAAACAAACCAGGCCACTGAGTAGTCAAGAAGATAAAGGCAAAACTTCATAGGCTTGAAGGTCTTTAATCTATTCAGCCCTTGTTAACCAAAGTCAACAAGACGGTTTTCATATTATTTTGTTATTACGTCAAACATTTTGCATCACTTTTGTTCAGCGACAGCATTATCAATATTACATTTCCTTTGCTTCAGTGTAGCCTAGGTTTCAAATGGCCTATGTTTCAATCATGTCTTCAATCAAATCAAATGACTGGAACAAATGGCAAAAATCACTGAAGTTGGAGACATATCTCCCTCACTAACTTTAAGTATCAGCTATCTGAGCAGCTTACCGATCGCTGAAGATTTACACAGTCCCTCTGTAAATAGCCCATCCAACTACCTACCTAATCCCCATATTGTTTTGCTCTTTTGCACACCAGTATTTCTACTTGCACATCTTCATCTGCATATCTATCACTCCAGTGTTAATTTGCTAAATTGTAATTACTTTGCTACTATGGCCTATTTATTTCCTTACCTCCTCACGCCATTTGCGCACACTGTATATAGATTTTCCTATTGTGTTATTGACTGTACGTGTGTTTATCCCACATGTAACTCTGTGTTGTTGTTTTTTGTCGCACTGCTTTGCTTTATCTTGGCCAGGTCGCAGTTGTAGATGAGAACTTGTTCTCAACTGGCCTACCTGGTTAAATAAAGGTAAAATAAAAAAAGTCACTGCTGCAAAGCATTTTATTTTACTGGGACCACTGCAGCAGAAGGGAACTCCTTCCTCCGCTATACTTTTGTCCGCGTGAGGCTAGAATACATTAAGTTTCCTGGGGAAGCTGTGAAGCGAGCTGGAGCCTATCGGGCTCATGAGTCTGTTATTAAAGAATGTGAAACAATGTGTATGTTTACTGCTTTTCATTAAATAACATATGACTATAAATATTGTACATACATGAGTTAATATGGGCAGAATATTGTATAACCTACAGAAATTGGTTCAGTTATCGCCTAAAACCATTTTTTTTCATATGGGCAGAATATTGTAGCCTAAATACATTTGTTCATATGGCCTATTTATTTATATGGGCAGAATATTGTATTGTCAGTTCATATGGTTATATAAAGGCTGAAGGCTGAAAATCAGAGCAGTGTCTGGGATATGGTTGTGTTCTCCAGATAACCCTGTCAGTGAGGATTATGCAACCTCGGTATTCGAAAGCATCTTATTCGGTGCACTTCGTGTCTGTAGGTGTAGCCTTCATGCGCCAGGACAAACCGAGGATAAAATCGGGTTCCATTGCAGTTCGTGCTGACTTCCTCTAAGAATAATGAATGATGAGGGTAACTGTGCAAAATATTTTTAAGCAGAATATTTGGATTATTAGCATATGAACGATTTGCAATCCATCCATCCCAACCCATTTATTCAGATCTGGCAGTTCAAAGAGGATAGTTTCAAAGGTAATCAATTGGGCATGCTTCTGCTTCTTGTTTATTAGCAGTTTACATTTGCGTTCATTTTCTTAAATCTCTATCTGCCTGTCTTGGTGAGAATCTTAACCTGTTGCGACGACCAAACCCGGATCCGGGATTCTATTTATAGACCTAAGCTCATTACCATAACGCAACGTTAACTATTCATGAAAATCGCAAATGAAATGAAATAAATATGCTATCTCTCAAGCTTAGCCTTTTGTTAACAACACTGTCATCTCAGATTTTCAAAATATGCTTTTCAACCATAGGAAAACAATAATTTGTGTAACAGTAGCTAGCTAGCGTAGCATTTAGCGTTAGCATTAGCGTTAGCATTTAGCAGGCAACTATCACAAAAACAAGTAAAGCCTTCAAATAAAATAACTTACCTTTGAAGAACTTCTGATGTTTTCAATGAGGAGACTCTCAGTTAGATAGCAGATGCTCAGTTTTTCCAAAAAGATTCTTTGTGTATTAGAAATAGCTCCGTTTTGTACATCACATTTGGCTACCAAAAAAAAAAAAAAAACGAAAATTCAGCCCTCAAAACGCGAACTTTTTTCCAAATTAACTCCATAATATCGACTGAAACATGGCAAACGTGGTTTAGAATCAATCCTCAAGGTGTTTTTCCACATATCTCTTCGATGATATATCCTTTGTGGAAGCCTGGTTTCTCCTTGCTCTCAAATGGAAAAATAATTGCACCTGGCTTTGCGCTCCAATTTCGACGCAGGGACACCAGGCGGACACTTGGAAAATGTAGTCTCTTATGGTCAATCTTCCAATGATATGCCTACAAATACGTCACAATGCTGCAAACACCTTGGGGGAACGACAGAAAGTGTAGGCTCATTCCTTGCGCAATCACAGCCATATAAGGAGACAATGGAAAACAGAGCTTCAGAGATTCTGCTCATTTCCTGGTTGACGTATCATCTTGGTTTCGCCTGTAGAATGAGTTCTGGGGCACTTACAGACAATATCTTTGCAGATTCTGAAACTTCAGAGTGTTTTCTTTCCAAAACGGTCAATAATATGCATAGTCGAGCATCTTTTCGTGACAAAATATTGCGCATAAAACGGGAACGTTTTTATCCAAAAATGAAATAGCGCCCCTAGAGATCCAAGAGGTTAAGTTAATAAAATACTAAAATAGTCTTTAGTTTGTGTGCCTATTATTATTTTACATTTAAGTATGACTTAACTAGAACCGTATTTTGGGCATCATGGAAATGTAACATTTTAAAACATTCTAATTCAATTTGACAATGTCGTGACGTAAAACCCTTTTTGTTCCTTGTATTAGTACCAGTGTTTGCCTATTAATATAATAAGCGTTTGTCTGTGAAATTAGACATTGAACTTGAATGCTGTTTCAACAATCAGCTGATTTAGACATGTTTTTTCTCAAATCATCATAAAGTGAACAGCTCTTGTGACACAGCATTGTTAAGGGGTGGCAGGTAGCCTAGTGTTAGAGCGATCAACTTGTAACCCGAAAGGTTGCAAGATCGAAGCTCCGAGATGACAAGGTAAAAATCTGTCATTCTGCCCCTGAACAAGGCAACCTGTTCCTAGGCCGTCATTGAAAATAAGAATTTGTTCTTAACTGACTTGCCTAGTTAAAAAATTGTAATTGTTAGGTTCTGAATATCAGAGTAAGAACTTGATGGACACTGTAAAAGCTTCAACCAAGTTTATTCACCCCAATGGATCAAACAGCTGAACAGACAAAGACATGGTTCCACCAGTGGTAGTAAATATACCCCAATTTAGGGTGGAATCTCTTCCTTCTCTCTAAACATTACATCTCTGTTGCAAGGCAGGAAATTAAGTGACTCTAATAAACTGCTCTTTCTCCTTTAACGTGACCTGCCCTCTGCCCCCTTTCTCACCAATCCACAGCTCTCAACCCTTATCAGTGCCTGCCAAGATGTGGTCGTCTTTCCTTCACTCAGTACATTCCAAGCTTAATTGCCTGTTCCATATACGTCCCTCCTAAAGATAACCATTAACTTCTGGTGTAGACCCTAGACTATGGCACCCCTCATGTCTCTTATATAACTAATGACTAATAATATTCAAAGTTTAGAAATCCGAACCCATTAGCACGCAAGGTATTCTGTTCTTTTTAAATAGCTCACATTTTTTAGTTCACACTAAATAAAATGACATGCCATATGGATTTTGTGATGTTGTTGTCCTTATTAGACTTGTAAAAATGTAGCATAAAAAGCAGAAATATAAACATTGGATTTCAGTGGTCCGAATTTGATTTAAAAAACAAAAATCAGACTGTTTCCATTGTTAGGCCTACCCATGTGTCTCCTCATTCAGAAAGCCTGCTCACTGATGGCAATACCCAAGCGGATAATCTTGACTTGATTGAGTTGGAATGATGTGAATAAAGTTAAATATGATAATGGGGAATTTTGGTTATCAGCATTGAGCATTCTCTATGCCTTTTATCCTTTGTTTTCATCCATTTGATGAACTTTGCCAATGGCTTGTGTGTGAATACTACATATCCAACGGTACCATAATGGGTGTCCATGGTTTTCATGGGTGTCCAGCAATAATTTGCATACATTTAGAATCACCCATGGTCTCAAACCACCCAGTTTATAATGTCACATGAATTGCCCACTGCATTAATTTGCAAGGAATGGGCTAGAAAGCATCTTTAATTACAGTTAAGAATGTCATCACCTCCCCATAGAAATTATTAGAAGTGAGTTCTCGAGATAATCTAGTATCTGAATTTCCTATCTAAAAAACAAGAAAGGGACTTGCGGTAAGTATCCATGGTTCTAAATAGTTTAGTAGTCTGGAGATGTCTGAAACATTACTTTGCTTGACCATGCTGTAGGTCATGTAACTGTTTGTTACATGCAATATGCTTTGTTGACTTCACCGGACAGATGTTGCTCTCCGGTTTTGTAATCAAACAAATGTGTTTATTTTGCCACTGCGTTTTCTGATTGTCTCAGCCTTAGGCCTATATATCACGGTGTCAAGGCATATGAACTAACAGGTTATAGAGCAAACAATGCAATTATCACAACACATAGGTTGTAATGTGCCTTTTTGGGGGGAGGGGGATTGGCTTCTCCGGTGATTTTACCCCCGCACCGCTACTGATAGCTAGACTGTTGTTTTATTTTTTAACTCGATACTGTTGTTTTTCAATTTCAGAAATTAGTTTGTGTTTCTTAACCCGGCTACAGATACAGTAAATAGTAGGCTGGTGACTGATGTGTAGCCTATGATTGGATGCGGAGCCATAACGGAGTCTGCCTTTCTGTCTGCCCACACTCATCGCTTCTTTCACCGCTGTTCACCAACTGATAGGCTTTGTGTGCTGGCTGGTGTGGCGCATCCTTCCCACTACTAGCTAGAGAACAGAAACATTGCTGCTCTGTGCACCCAGTGCTGCTAATGTTCTGCTTATCATGGAAGCCTATCCAGTCCAAGTGAAAATACAAGTCACGGAAAGGCGAGTCCGAGTCACCAATGGTCGAGAAGGTGAGTCCAAATTAGTCGCTAATGGGTGAGTCCTGGATTAGAGTATTACAGCACTGCTCATGTAGGCCATGATGAAAAAGTACCAAAGAATACCACAGTGCAGTCATAATCATATGATTTCTTACAATTATATTGTGGAATAGTTATAGAAAAATATAATATATTACCTACTTCTTCAAAACCTGTGTTAAATATAGCTGGAAAGTGTGGTTGTTGGGTTGTAATTCAGACAGGATAATAGTATTGGACAGCTATAATAGTATTGTGGGAATAGTATTGTGGGACATAGGGACTTTAAGTAATTTTAGAAGCCTGTCTTTCAGAGGAGTCTTCCCCTTATATACCCCCTCTCTGTAATCTCTTATCATAATGCCTACACAAAATCAGCAATCCTGTTCTGTTGCACAACTTCATTAGCCTTTGTAGTTTGGCAGGTCATACTTTTAATCCACAGTACACTCACAATCAGCATTGCTTAAAAATGTCTTCAAAGTGTGCGTGTTTGTGTCTGGCTTGCCGTCTAGCTGTCTCCGTGTATCTTTGTCTATTTTCACCAGTAAACACCGCCTAGATCTGTCTTTAGATATTTTTCCTTCCCGACCCCTTTTTTTTTTAGATTGTCTGACACTAATCAGCACCAGACACCTGTGACCATCCTCTGTTTGGATTCAAACAGAAAAAACTTTCCGAGATCAAAATATTCAGTTTCTAACATCTGGTATTTTACTTCCATCTTTTGACCACTTAATTCTGTATTCAAGGCTTTCAGCTCTTGTTATACAGTCCACTGTAATAAACCATAAATGTGACTCACCACCTGGATTCTGTCTTATGTAGCAAAATTTGAAATGATGTTTTTTACATTATATAAAAGTAGACACTCAGAGCTACAAAATCGTATTTCATACACTGCATTTGAGGAACAATGGGGAAGTAATTCTGCTTTGAAAGTTGATCAACTTGTAAACTCACTTGGGAGGAAATGGCCTTTGAATGTTTTGCTATCTAGTGAAGAGCTCTTCGTCTACACCCATTCAGCATCATTCACACCCTCACCCTAAGCTTTAGCCCCACCCATCTCGTTTCGCTCTCAAAGCGCAAACTTGACGCTCTGGCCGATGGTTTGTTTACCTCTCGATAACATGAAAACAGCTCTGCTGGCAACAATTTCATTACACTTTTTTGCAAATCTTTACTGACAACCGCCATATTCAATGAGCCAGCCAGCCAACGTTCGCTAGTTAAACAATAAACAGTGCCAGCAATGCCACAGTGCTGGGAGCTAACCAACCATGTTCAATGTTAGATCAACTGTAATGTCAATACCATTGTAAAGCACAATTTCTCCCCTTTCCAACAAAATCCATGCCGAGACCTCCACACTGCCCGTTTCTGCATGATTCAAGGAGGCAATGAGCTTCGTCTGGTCTTTTTAAAAAGGGCGTGTAGGGAAGCGAAACTATTGCGTGAAAGTGAGAAGGAGAGATGTCATGTGGGGAAACTGCTTTTTTTCACTCGATCTGTCCAATTTATCACCTTATCGCCTCTAAAATGTAAATAAAACACTATAAAGAGTTTATATAATGTGTCATTACATACGTATTTGAAGGTTTGTGTCGAATTTGAATCGGGTTTTAGGGCGGTGCTAAAGCAGTCAACACAGTCACTACAGTCCCATTAGTTTTCTTTGCAGCCTCGTTTGATTGTCATGGTTGCACACATTAGTACGGAATGGGTTGAGTTTACATTAATAATAACATCAGTTAGGTAGCCAGCTAACTTTAGCTTGAAATAAAACCACTTTCTGTCAAAATTTGAAAACGTGTAATATCTGAAAATGCAACGTTAGTCTAGCGTCAGCTAGCTATCTTACATCATCATGCATGGACGCTTCTCCTTGTCAGGAATGCCATGCCACGGTTGCCCTTAGTTTGAAGATGAAATCCGGAGACAGGTGTTTTCTCCATCTCTTTAGCTTTCCTACTCTAATTCCACTGATTCCACTGATTCCAATTTCTTGATCCTCCAGAAAGTGGGGAGCCACACTTATGCAGCTCCACTACACAATATATATTTTTTAAAGGCTGCGTTCGACAGGATTACCAACACAGACTGACGAGCTTCTATGGCAGACCAATCCGAACTCCTCTCTACATGTCCAGCCCACTCATTATCTCAGCCAATCATGGCTAGTGGGAAGGTTGCTAACTTTTTCTGTGGCTTAACCAACAAGGCTCATAATTTTAGCAATGTTATTCGTATTTTCAGATGGCATACGAGTTTGTTATTATGGCACATGAAAGTTCACATGTTCAAGAAGGCATTTCTGCCAAAACGGCTCTCCTGTTTAATCGTGACTTGCGACATCCCTGAATCAGGTCACAAATCTTCACCTCTATTAAAAATGTTTAATCAATCTCTTGTTTTTGGTACTATCCATGTGCTTCTTGTAAAACCCTGTGCATGGCTTGATCAAAATGGGACTGATGATTTATTTGAGTACTGTACTATTGTTGTTATTATTATTATTATTATAGAATCATACAGTTTGTTCAAGAGTTCTGTTAACATTCCTGGAAACTTGATTTAAGCATCTTACTTGGAGCGCAAATGAGCAAATCATGAGGTGCAGCAGTGCTCTCATCAACTCCTCTTTTTTGGGGTTTCTGTCCTATGATGATGTTTATATCAGAAGAGCACAAAATAGTTCAGTCAGGTACTCTATATTATGTGGGCTGAATGGGCTCTGCTGGCTTGGTTCCTCCTCACAGAGCTGCTACATTGTGATCTATGAACAGGCTAATTGTCATTGATCTTTACTACTGTAATGGCCTCTGTGACCTGTCCGTTTCCTGTCTCTAAAGATTGTTTCCCTTCCTGGTTCAATCGTTTCCTTCCGACTCATAAACCCCATGAGAGGAGCTGGTGGGAAAATATTTAATGTGTTTCACTGTGTTATTTGTTTTAATTATTTTCCTCTCTTTAACCAGACTCTCTAGCAGAAACAAGAAAGTGCAAACAGCTGTGAATGAATAACTGGCTTCATTCAAGCCTTCAGATGGTTATCTGACCTCCCAATGCTGTCAGGCCACATTTTTAGAATGGACTGGTCAAGCTGAAAGATCTGAGAATCCATCCTCTTGTGTGTTTGTTGGTTTTCACTGGAGCACTGCAGGGTCCCTGTGTTTTGGATCTCATTTAGGACCTCAGTAGTCTAGCTCTGCTTTCAGAACAAGTGACTTTTGGGTTCTCTGTATGGTGACTGGATATTTTCGTGTAGCGATGGAATCTCGATCTTAATTATTGAAGTTCAAATGGGCAAAGAACTGCTACTGCTTCTTTGTTCTGCTACAGAGCTGAGTCACCATCTCAAACCTGACACAAGACTCCCTTGCAGTTTCTGTCAGGTTGGCACCAGGGGTCACATTAGAATGATGATTCAATCTGCATGGTCTTCTTAGTCTCTCTCTCTCCCAGATGCCTCAGAGCTTTGTTTCTCCGGAAGCTTTGGTGGAAACCCAAGACCTCTGAATAAATCATCATCATCATTGAGTGTTCAGTGTGGTATCCACTTGACTAAGGCCAATCTGCCATGACCTCTACAGCTCTTCCATTTCCCAGCCCGCCTGAAGTGGAGAGAAGATGTTGCTCTTCACTTGCCCTACTCTGACCATTTGCTTAATTGATGCCCTGGATATCAAATTGGCAGTCTTGGAAACGGTACTGTGATTTCATCTTTGGGTCGTTCTTTGTCATTTCAGCAAGCCAAGACACACACCATTTCAGATTCTTCTGAAATAGTTTCTGTAGTTAGAAACAGATACGATGAGCATTCCTGCAACATTATTTTGTTGAAATATAATTGGATCTCTGAGAAATAAAGCATTAGGATTCCCACCAACGGACCCCCCACACACCACTCCATTCCCAACCCAACAACTAGTATACAGTATCAGTTCTCTATTGACAAGTAGGATGGCGCTGTGACTCAGAATATTGTTTCTTTATCCTGTGTAATGCATTTTCAGGGATTTTTTTTTCTCCCTCATTCAGACAAATTCATCATTGAAGTTGTAAGGTTTATGTCCCATCCTACATCTTGATATTACCATTTTCTGACCACTAGGTTCGTGCTATTAGGTGATTAAACCCCAAAAAAGTAAGCCCCTCCCCTGAATATTAGAGATTAGGTTTCCTTACACTTTAAGCAGTCTATGCCCAATGTTTCAAATGCTAACTCTTTTTGTATTTGTTGCACACATACAATGCAAATCAATGGTGCCTACACTGCTCCCGAAAGTATACAGACCCCTTTACTTTTTCCACATTTTGTTACATTACAGCCTTATTCTAAAATGGAATTAAAAAAAAAATCCTCAGCAATCTACACACAATGCCCCATAATGACAAAGCGAAAACAGGTTTTTGAGCTGAGGTGCACCCTGTTTCCATTGATCATCCGTGAGCTGTTTCTACAAGTTGATTGGAGTCCACCTGTGGTAAATTCAATTGATTGGACACAGTTTATATAAGTCCATATAAGGTCCTATAATTGACAGTGCATGTCAGAGCAAAAACCAAGCCCCAGGTCGAAGGAATTGTATGTAGAGATCCGAGACAGGATTGTGTCGAGGCACAGATCTGGGGAAAGGTACCAAAACATTTCTTCAGCATTGAAGGTCCCCAAGAACACAGTGGCCTCCATCATTATGACATGGAAGATGTTTGGAACCACAAAGACTCTTCCTAGAGCTGGCAAAACTCTAGGAAGAGTTTGGCAAAACTGAGCAATCAGGGGAGAAGGGCCTTGGTTAAGGAGGTGACCAAGAACCTGATGGTCACTCTGACAGAGCTCTAGAGTTCCTCTATGGAGATGGGAGAACCTTCCAGAAGAACAACCATCTCTGCAGCATGACAGCCCACTTGGAGTTTGCCAAAAGGTACCTAAACATGTGTACATGATATAGAGATCTCTGAATCTTTTAATACCAAGACTAGACCAGGTTGAGAAAGCACCATCAACCATAGATGGGGGGAAAAGCTGGTTTTGAGGCTTCCCGGAGCAAAATAAGAGGTTTTCTGAAACCCAATGTGGCGCCTAAATTGATTCCAGATCTTCAATGTTGTTTTGACACATATTTTTGGTGAAGGAGGAGTAAGGGCCTGTAACGGAGGATTGAGCGACGGAAGACAATGATGCCGGTATAGATGAGGCGGCCTCCATCTCTAGCCAAATTGGGGGTGGGAATATCTCTGCTCTGCAAACAGTACTGAATGATCCTTAGGTTAGCAACCCAGTAATAGAATCTGAAATCCGGTAGAGCTAGACCGCCGTCTGGTTTGGGCCTCTTCAAAAACTGTTTTTGAATCCTTGGGGGCTTTTTGTCCTATATAAAAGGTAGAATTAGGCCATCGATCTTTTTGAAAAATGTATTGGGAAGAAAAATCAGTAGGCACTGATAGAGATATAGGAATTTAGGTTAGAGAGTATTCATTTTAATAGAATGAATTATTGCGACTAAGCAGAGGTGTAGCAAAGACCAGCGTTCCAAATCGTCCTTAGTACGGGTTAAAAGAGTAGCAAAGTTAGCTTGAAAAAGGTTTTCAAATCTGATTGTGACATGTACCCCGGGATAAATAAAACTACTGTGAGCAATTTTAAATGGCAAGTTATGTGAAGGGGATTTTTTTGCGGCATCAATTCGCTTTTACTGAGACTCGGTTTATACCCTGATAAGTGACCGAAGAATGTGAAAGTGGCAAGGGCAGCAGGAACAGAAACAGAAAGTTTGGATGTGTATAATAATAAATAATCTGCAAATAAAGACAGTTTGTCTTCATATCTGACTATTCCTTTGATGAGGGGGTTGAAGCGAAGTGCTATTGCAAGGGGTTCTATGGCGAGGGCAAAGAGTAAGGGACTTAGGGAAACCCTGGCGTGTCGATCGTTACAAAGGGAGGAAATCTGATCGAGTGTTATTAGTCCTGACAGAGGCTTGAGGGGATGAGTACAGAAGTCTTATCCAAGTCATGAATTTGGAGCCAAAGCCAAATGTATTTAGAGTGTAAAAAATGTATTTTCATTCCACCCGGTCAAACGCTTTCAATCCGGGAGAAGCTCAGAGCCTGACGGTTACTCAGCAGAGTTTTATAAAAGGTTTAGAGATATAGGACTCGTTTTACTGTGGATATAGATACTTTTGTACCTGTTTCCTCCAGCATCTTCACAAGGTCCTTTGCTGTTGTTCTGGGATTGATTTAAATATTTTTCACACCAAAGTATGTTCATCTCTAGGAGACAGAACGCGTCTCCTTCCTGTTTATACTTGCGTACTATTGTTTGTACAGATGAATGTGGCACCTTCAGGCTTTTTGAAATTTCTCGCATGGATGGACCAGACTTGTGGAGGTCTACAATTCTTCTAAGGTCTTGGCTGATTTCTTTAGATTTTCCCATGATATCAAGCAATAAGGCAATGAGTTTGAAGGTAGGCCTTGAAAAACTTCCACAGGTGCACCTCCAATTGACTCACATTTTGTAAATTAGCCTATCAGAAGCTTCTAAAGCTTTTACAATTTTCTGGAATTTTCCAAGCTGTTTAAAGGCACAGTCAATTTTGAGTATGTAAACTTCTGACCCACTGGAATTGTGATACAGTGAATTATTAGTGAATTAATCTGTCTGTAAACAATTGTTGCAAAAATCACTTGTGTCATGCACAAATTAGATGTCCCAACCGACTTGCCAAAACTATAGTTTATTAACAAGACATTTGTGGAGTGGTTGAAAAACGAGTTTTAATGACTCCAACCTAAGTGTATGTAAACCTCCGACTTGAACTGTATATTTATATATATATACACACACATGCATATTTGTATTGTATCACATTATATCGGGGAGTCAACTGTATACTCACCAACATGGGTTGGAAATGAAAAAATTAAATAAAATAATGATTCAAGTGTCGATGAACCCAGCAAAGTTGGCTTTGTATGCTAACTAGCCTGCTAAGAAGACCAGCTAACCTACCATTTGTTCCACACCATGCGATACAAGAGCGTCTTTCATGTTTTTGTTAATGAAATTGGCCGCTAAAGCCGGCTCCCCGAATCTGTGCGTGGAGACGTCTGGTAAAGTCAGTCTCAGAACCGCAGGGTAGATGAGGCCGAACTTCACGCCCGGGCAGGTGCGTAGCTGGCGCTTCACAGCTCCAAAGCTAGCCCGCTTCTTTGCCATAGCTGTGGTGTAGTCCGCAAATATCGAGACTTGTTTACTCTTGTAGAGGAGAGGAGATGCTTCTCCCGATCTCATCAGTAACTCATTGCGGACGTGAAAGAAATGCACCCTTAGTCTCAGTCAATTTTGTGGGGTCAGTTACGCAGGGTGCAGTGGGCCCGGTCTAGCAGTGGCTTCTCCTCCAGACCAAGCAGCTCCTGAACCAGCTGGGCCATGAACTCCATCGGTCTTGGGCCCTCCACTTCCTCCGGAATTCCCAGTAGACGAATGTTGTTCCTCCGCATTTTACTTTCCATATCGTTACATCTATTGACGAGGTATGCCACCCTAGTTGTTAATGAGCCAACGTTAGCCTCTAGCTCGCTAATGCGAGTACTGTGGTATGTAGCACTGCGCTCCAGCTCCGATAAGAGCTTCTTCTGTATACTCTCAATATATTTTTGTTAAGCTCGTCTTTGACCATGGGATATCTCTGACCTGAGATTGGTAGAGAGAGAGTGAATTTTACAGAAAATATCAGTTTTGAGGGTGCCCATCACGTAGTGTAGTAACTCCACAGTCAGTGTTCCCATGGGGCCGGGATTAGCAGCATGCGATGGCGGGGGTGAATCAAGAGATGGCGCGGGCTTGCCTGCTCTTGCAGACTCCGATTTTGGCCAGGTAGACGACATTACAAAGTTACATTTCTCAAACTTGATCTGAATTGTATAGGGGTCTCTTCAGACGCCTGGCCTAACAGAAATGCATACAATTTTACAAGGTTAAATATATACATTTCGTCACTAACTGAGGAGCGATAGGGAAACGCGTTCTACATCATTGGCTTCCAACACCTCCGCCTCAGTGACCCCAAACTTTTGAACGGTAGTGTAGGTGTTCCTTTTGTCCAGGTGGGAGAGGGAACTGTGGAGTGAGATTGCGTCATCTGTGGATCTGTTGGGGTGGTATGCGAATTGGAGTGATTCTAGGGTATCCAGGAGGTTGCTGTTGATGTGAGTCATGACCAGCCTTTCAAAGCACTTCATGGCTACCAACGTCAGTGCTATGGGGCGGTAATAATTTAGGCAGGTTACCTTCGCCTTCCTTGGGCACAGGGACTTTGGTGGTCTTTTGAAACATTTAGGTATTATAGACTCGGAGAGGTCGGAGAGTCGGAGAGGTTGAAAATATCAGTGAAGACACTTGCCAGTGTCCATTCTGGAATGTTCTCACAGAATAGATGTTTCGGCTGTTGTATTCTCGTCATAGGTTTACGAAATTTCTAGCTGCAGACTAGTAATTTGTGTCTAAGATTTTATATTATTCTCCAAGACTCGATAGTCTCCGAGTCTAACCATTTCCAGCCGTGTAGCCAATGCTCTGAGTACACGTCCTGGTAATCCATCTGGCTCCGCGGCTTTGTGAAAGTTGACCTGTTTAAAGGTGTTGCTCACATCGGCTAAAGAGCGTTATCACAGAACAGCTGGTGCTCTCGTGCATGCTTCAGTGTTGCTTGCCTCGAAGCGAACATAAAAGGCATTTAGCTCGTCTGGTAGGCTCGCGTCACTGGGCAGCTCGCGTCTGTGTTTCACTTTGTAGTCTGTAATGGTTTTCAAGCCCTGCCTCAGGTAGCCAGAGAGCCACTATTTCAAAGTATTAATGAACTCACTGGTGAGTATGGCTTTTCAGCAGATCCTCTTTTTAAAACATTTTAATGTATGACCACTAGTGGGACATAACAAGAGCAACTGCAGTTTGTATCATGTTGTAGGTGTTATCTGAGTAAATTATGTGTGGTTGACAGATGTTTTTAGCTTTAGATTGATTGAGTTTGTATTTTTTAGTCCTCTCCAATCTGACATCTTTAGACAATATGCAATCAATATTGTGTCAGGGTTCAGGTTACCTAATTAATTGGTTGTTTTTCTGAAAGTGAAACCTCCTTGCCTGTCTCCCTGATTTGTTTGGAGGTAGGTAATTTGATTGTTTTAAACTCTCACTCTTAGAGATACCCCCCTACTTTTTTCAATTTCCGCCTTGAGACATACCCAAATCTAACAGCCTGTAGCTCAGGCACAGAACCATGGATATGTATATTATTGGTACCATTTGAAAGAAACAGTCTGACGTTTGTGTAAATGTGAATTGAATGTAGGAGAATATAACACAATAGATCTGGTTTAGATAATACAATGGAAAAACCATACGTTTTTTATTTTTATTGTTGTATCATCATCTTTAAAATGAACAAGATAAAAGAAACATTCAGATAGGATGATGGGGACAATTTCAGTGAAAAACATAAGAGGGCAACAGTACTTGTGTCAGAATGATTTACAAAGTGTCAGAATGATAACTTCCAAAATGAGTGTGCTGCATGACATGAAGTCATGAAGTCGCCAAATTGGTGAAGTTATACATTTTGAATGGAATAACTATATTCAAAATACCAAAATGGTATTCTAATACACCCCCCCCCCCAAAAAAAATAAAAAATGGAGAAGAAAACATGAAGAAAAAAAATATACATTTACAAAATAACACTTTCAATATTTGGAATACCCTCAGTCCTCGACACAATATTATGCTGCTGATGCCAGGTGCCATAGCACATCCATGCCTGCAGATGAACACCACTTGTAGCAGGAGCTGGATGAACCAGCTTCAGTGGGGGATGGACACCTTGGCACCGGGGGCTCCCATTCGGAGTCAGTGTCACTGTGAAAGAAAATGTTCAGTTAGAATAGTTTCACATATGAGCCCTGTATCAACAGTTATAATAAACAGATACAGTGCCTTGCGAAAGTATTCGGCCCCCTTGAACTTTGCAACCTTTTGCCACATTTCAGGCTTCAAACATAAAGATATAAAACTGTATTTTTTTGTGAAGAATCAACAACAAGTGGGACACAATCATGAAGTGGAACGACATTTATTGGATATTTCAAACTTTTTGAACAAATCAAAAACTGAAAAATTGGGCGTGCAAAATTATTCAGCCCCTTTACTTTCAGTGCAGCAAACTCTCTCCAGAAGTTCAGTGAGGATCTCTGAATGATCCAATGTTGACCTAAATGACTAATGATGATACATACAATCCACCTGTGTGTAATCAAGTCTCCGTATAAATGCACCTGCAATGTGATAGTCTCAGAGGTCCGTTAAAAGCGCAGAGAGCATCATGAAGAACAAGGAACACACCAGGCAGGTCCGAGATACTGTTGTGAAGAAGTTTAAAGCCGGATTTGGATACAAAAATATTTCCCAAGCTTTAAACATCCCAAGGAGCACTGTGCAAGCGATAATATTTAAATGGAAGGAGTATCAGACCACTGCAAATCTACCAAGACCTGGCCGTCCCTCCTAAACTTTCAGCTCATACAAGGAGAAGACTGATCAGAGATGCAGCCAAGAGGCCCATGATCACTCTGGATGAACTGCAGAGATCTACAGCTGAGGTGGGAGACTCTGTCCATAGGACAACAATCAGTCGTATATTGCACAAATCTGGCCTTTATGGAAGAGTGGCAAGAAGAAAGCCATTTCTTAAAGATATCCATAAAAAGTGTTGTTTAAAGTTTACCACAAGCCACCTGGGAGACACACCAAACATGTGGAAGAAGGTGCTCTGGTCAGGCGAAACCAAAATTGAACTTTTTGGCAACAATGCAAAACGTTATGTTTGGCGTAAAAGCAACACAGCTGAACACACCATCCCCACTGTCAAACATGGTGGTGGCAGCATCATGGTTTGGGCCTGCTTTTCTTCAGCAGGGACAGGGAAGATGGTTAAAATTGATGGGAAGATGGATGGAGCCTGATGGAGTCTGCAAAAGACCTGAGACTGGGACGGAGATTTGTCTTCCAACAAGACAATGATCCAAAACATAAAGCAAAATCTACAATGGAATGGTTCAAAAATAAACATATCCAGGTGTTAGAATGGCCAAGTCAAAGTCCAGACCTGAATCCAATCGAGAATCTGTGGAAAGAACTAAAAACTGCTGTTCACAAATGCTCTCCATCCACCCTCACTGAGCTCGAGCTGTTTTGCAAGGAGGAATGGGAAAAAATGGCAGTCTCTCGATTTGCAAAACTGATAGAGACATACCCCAAGCGACTTACAGCTGTAATCGCAGCAAAAGGTGGCGCTACAAAGTATTAACTTAAGGGGGCTGAATAATTTTGCACGCCCAATTTTTCAGTTTTTGATTTGTTCAAAAAGTTTGAAATATCCAATAAATGTTGTTCCACTTCATGATTGTGTCCCACTTGTTGTTGATTCTTCACAAAAAAATACAGTTTTATATCTTTATGTTTGAAGCCTGAAATGTGGCAAAAGGTCACAAAGTTCAAGGGGGCCGAATACTTTCGCAAGGCACTGTATATATAGAGTAGAGGGAACATAAGGTTAAATATATTATTATAGACCTGCTAGATCTACTGTCTCATTTATATTATGACATTTCAGCTAGAGCTACTGTCTTTATTATATTACAACCGACCAGCTGTATCTACTGTCTCCGTTTCACTTTGGCCATTGTTGTGGACCTGCCCTCCCCTCAACAGCCTCAAATAGGCTATTTAATTTCACAAATAATATTTGATATTATTAATTTCAAACAACGGCATTAGCATGAGAAGAACTCCATTTGGGAATTGCTAAATGAATCGTCCTCGATCAATTTCATCTAAAATTATGTGTACATCTGTATATCTAGACTTAGATTTAGTTGTGTTACAAACAAACCAGTTGATTGCAATGAAACCAAACATGACTGGAAAAGTCACGTTCTGTGTGTGCATTTACCTCGAGTGTGTCGTCGAAAATGGAATGAGACGGAATTCACGACACAAGCGGTTCACAAAATGTTTCGTGTTAGGCTATAAAAATTGATTTTATCAAACAATAGACCATTCATTGTGTAACAATGAGCATTGGGATTGCAGACAGAGGAAGATTGTCAAAGGTAAACAATTTATTTTATTGCAGTTTGTGATTTTGTTACACCTGTGCTGGTTGAAATAGTTGTTTTTTATGGGTCTCTATCCTCAGATAATCGCATTGTATTCTTTCGCAGTAAATCCTTTTTTAAATCTGACAACACAGTTGGATTAGCAAGATTCTAGGCTTTCAAAGCATGTGAGGCACTTGTATTTTCATGAATGCTATTTATGTAGCGATCACCGTATGTTGTCGAATTTCATCCCGCCACCGGGTTCCGTGCGCAGAGAGGTTAAACAATATGGTCCCTTACAATCTCTTACATATGCACACATGCATTCACACACACACACCCTTCTGAGGGATAAGCACCCACACTGTGTAACTGGAATCAAGATGGTCACTTGAATAACTTCTCTCACTTTTTGAAACAATGGGTTCAGTCCAGTCAACCAGTTTCCTTTACAACACATCCGCCCGTCTTCCCACTCACGTGGATTACATGGAGATTACTTTTAATTAGAATAGATGCTAATCATTTTCCACCGGCAATGGGGAAACAACATCACAGATGTGGAGGAAATCTAGGGTAGGCATTAGCTTTTCAAGCCTTCGTCAAAGGCAAGAAACATGCATTTTCTAAACAAATCAATGGAGTAAATAGACTGTGAAATCTACAGAGCAAAAAAAAATGTTTCTTCGATGAGCAGTAAACAGGTTAAGGCAAAAGTGAGGCTGGAAAAGGAGAGGGTGTATAGAAAAAAGTCAAGGGCGATGAAAAATTGAGAACTCTGAAATTGTGTTACATATGAAAAGCTGGTTTTATGTGCCAGCTAGGCCTAAGCGTTATGCAATCTTGGAAGCTGGGTATTGGAAAGGAAGTTCCTAATCTTAAATGTTGAATGCAAATGGCTGTGTTAGTATATATTTTCTACTACTAATGCCAGTCTATTTTTGAGTGTGTAATGTTCTAGTAACAGTTTTGACAATACTGTGCTAGCTAGGCTGCTAGCCAGGATACCTGTTGACTATTGAACTTCTCTAAATTAGTCTGGCAGCTTTTAATCAAAAACTGTCATAGCTTCTATGTCTTTCTGGCCTCCTCCACTACTATGATTTGAGAAAGCAATACCACTGAATGTGCCTAAAGCAAAAAATGTAGGAACCTTACTCTGAGAGCTGTGTTTATCTCTGGATCTTCTCCAAAGACACATTTCTTACCAGCTGAGGGAAAGCGAGATGAATGAGAGAGAGTGTTGGGTCTGTCTCTAAAAGGCTCACAGTTCAGCTCGGTCTAAATCAGGACAGCATTTCCTGACCCAACAAAGCACTTGGCACTTCCAGCACCCACCTTTCCCTTAAATACTGTCCGTCACAGGCTATAGAGCGCCATACCTCAACACCCCAGCTGTTTTTGGACTGCTCATCATAAATTACCGCACCATCTACCAAGGGACGTTTGTGGTTGGCAATGCTCAAATTGACCGTAAATATCACAGTAGCCAGTAAGTACACCGAACATAAATATAAATACAACATGCAACAATTTAAAATATTTTACTGAGTTACAGTCCATGTAAGGAAATCAGTCATGGGGCCATGCATTATCATGCTGAAACATGAGGTGATGGCGGCGGATGAATGGAACAACAGTTGGATTTAGGATTACATCATGGTATTTCATTGCATTCAAATTGTCATTGATGAAATGCAATTGTGTTCGTTGTCCGTAGCTTATGCCTACCCATACCACAACCCAACCACCACCATCAGCAAACTGCCCAGTACAGTTGAAACTGTAATTTGTCTGTGAAGAACACACTTTTCCAGTGTGCCAGTGGCCATCGAAGGTGAGCGTTTTCCAACTGAAGTTGGTTACAATGCCGAACTGCAATCCGGTCAACACCCTGGTGAGAACAACGAGCAGGCAGATTAGCGTCCTTGAGACAGTTTCTGACAGTTTGTGCAGAAATTCTTTGGTTGTGCTAACCCACAGTTTCATCAGCTGTCCGGGTGGCTGTTCTCAGACGATCCTGCAGGTGAAGAAGCTGGGTGTGGATGTCCTGGGTTACAGTGGTTACACGTGGTCTGCAGTTGTGAGGCTACAGACCAAATTCTCTAAAAGGGCTTATGGTAGAGAAATTAACATTCAATTCTCTGGCAACAGCTCTGGTGGACATTTCTGCAGTGAGCATGCCAATTGCATGCTCCCTGAAAACGTTAATGTGGCATTGTGTTGTGTGACAAAATTGATCATTTTAGAGTGGCTTTTTATTGCCCCCAGCACAAGGTGCACCTGTGTAATGATCATGATGTTTAATCAGCTTCTTGATATGCCACACCTGTCAGGTGGATGGATTATCTTGGCGAAGGATAAATACTCACTAACGGGGATGTTTGATTTGAGAGAGATATGCTTTTTGTGCCCCTAGAACATTTCTTGAATATTTTGTTTCTGCTCATGAAACTTACACTTTTCTTCTAAAACATATTACAATATTGAATAATGCAACCAAACCATATTACACTCTTGAATAATGCAACAATCCACAAGCATGTGCAGGCAATTAATAGTTTATTTCCTTGTCTGTTGTCATTAAATAAGCTGACAATACACTGCTAACTAACTAACAACATGCTTCATGATCAGGTAGCAGTAGCATATCAATAATGAACCTTTACTTTGATATTCGTATGGAAGGGGTAACATTAACATTATCATATCAGTGTCATTCATTTTTATAATACAGGCTACACAGCTAGGTAATGTTAGCCAGCAAGCTATCTAGCTAGCTAAACAAAATAATTGTTGCATCCTCACATAAATGTCCTGGCTGTAGCTAAGTGTTGATGTTTACCTGAACCATAGCTAGATAGGAGCTTGTACACTAGCTACCGTATTAAAGTTACCTTAGAACAAACCAGGCTTCATTTGATCAATATCATGGAAGTCATTACATGAGGTAAAAGATAATTGCCACTGATGACATTGATATTTCCCTGGGGAGTTGCTTCTTGCCTGGTCCTCGATGGCTCAGTGCAATCAAGTAAAAAAAATAACACAGTTGAGATTTAAAGCTACGGCACTAATTTCTGAATGTAACAGGCTGTTACTACAATTGCAGGTAAAAACAAATCTAAAACATGAGGAAAATGTCTAATTTCAGCTGTTTCAAAAACACTACTATGATATTAAATGTTTTACTGTGAGATTTTTGGCTCAATGAGACAATTATGTTTACACTGCCCTGCTTAGAGATGGGCAACTGTCAGGCGTGTCCAGAGGGAGCGGTTGAGATGTGACAAGTTCGCAAGTTTACATTGCAGTATACGTTAGCCAAGGGTATATTTGTGAAAAGTATAGTAAGTGTGAAGACCCTCTTAGTAGCTATGTGTTCTGTGGGAGCGCTATCAAACTCCACACACACCTACAGTGCTCCTGGTGAGCTGATGCAGGCCTTTTGACAGTAAAAGCTGATTAGACTGCAAAGCAAAGATTCATTAGTTTAGTTTAATGGAATTGAGACGAGTGGATGGGAGATTTAAATAAATTAACCTTCAGCGAATCCCTAGGCCATGTAGAAATGACAGAGGGATCTGAGGTTGAATTCTCCCCTTGTCACTGATATAATTAATACTGATTACATTATTTTGGCACAGAGTCTGTTGTCATTTAACCCTGGACCCAACCTGGACCCAACCTGAGCATGTTGGAGAAACAGCAGGAGAGAGAGATGGTGGAATTAACTGGCTTTAATGTTTTCCTCAGGAACCAACACAAGATAAGCGAGTTTCTGACAGCTTAACAGTGACAACTTGCTCTGTCTGCTAACTGTGTCTTCGCTTGTTGATTAGTTTACTTACTTTGCCTTCTTTCCTCATTTTCCTCTCCTTCTTCTACCATTTCAGTCACCCATCATTCACGTGTGTGTGTGTGTGTGTGTGTGTGTGTGTGTGTGTGTGTGTGTGTGTGTGTGTGTGTGTGTGTTGACTTAGAACATTAAGCAGAAGGGGGTTTAAAAATGCACAAGAATTTAGCATAATTTGAAAATGTCACATCTTCAGCCGTGAATAGATTACATTTTACCAGACCCCAGCAGGGGAATTTTTTTTGTCATGTTTACCCCTCACTGCATAGATTTAACCTTCATTAGTGTCTTCTTGTGAAATGTGGTTAATACCCTCCGTGGTTTGAGTTCAGTCATCTTTATTTTACATATTTGAGTTGTTGGCAAATATTTTAAATTTGATTTCCCACCTGATAGAACTCATTCTGAAGAGGTTCTGTTTTTTATTTATTTTACATTTCTCTGAAGTATCTGAGCAGAGGGCTCCATTTGGCTTTATACCTAAAGTGAGAAGTATTTTTTCTTGAGTGACTTGTGCGTCTCTTCTCCTATAATACCCTCATTTTACTAAACATACAACAAAGAGACAGTCTCACCCCAGCAATCACATTCATGACGGCCTTCCTTTCTCTCAATACACGGCTCAGTTGCATAAAAGCTGCTCTTGGCTTCTTATCAGAAACCAAACACTCTCCATAAAACACACTGTACAGAAAAGCAGGTAGAGTGTTTGATTTAAGCCTATTTTCACACAAAGGTGCTAGCTTGATAAATCGACCGAACTGGCACAAGTGCGTGTGTGTGAGCATGCACGTGTGCATTTGTCTAAGAGAGATACTGAAGGAAAACGTGAGTGTAAGATACTGTTTATGTCCACGTATAATGTATTTAACATGTGTGTATTTGTTCCTATGTCTGTAACCAACAGACACCTGTCACCACGGACTACAGTGACGCCACAGATTCAAGTGACCAACTTAGTCAGTCCTCTCAAAGCCTAGGTGTCACACACACTTAACTGCGCTCCGCATAGTGACCCACTTTAACAGCTCACAATAAACACTCGCACAGTTTGCCAATCACTACATCTCATCACTTACAGATGTAGGATCTTAATTATCACCCTGTTCTTGCAGGATATGCAAACGTGTAGTGTATTCAAGGTTTAAAAAGGCTTCTTAGTTTAACATTTCACACTTGATTTGCCCTAACTAAAAATGTATCAACCCCTACAAAAATGTCCCTTAATTATAATCTACACAATAATTCAGATTTCCTGTTGCTGCATGATTATTTTCCTGCTGTGAGAAACTGCTTATATTTCTTTCATCAAGGCTGTAATCAAAGAAGCCTGTGCTTTCTTAGTCAGTGGAATGCATGAAGTAAGAAGGAGAAACCCTGTAATCAGACCGGAGTCAGGCCATCTTACATTGGATCCTGGTTGTTTAATACTTCTCAGTCAACACACATACATACAGTATATAGGCCTTGTCTCTGCGAGTGTGGGTGTGTGCATATGTGTGGTTTGTGTAGTCTGGACTAGTAGCTCCTTTCATGTCCTCACCAGACCAGAGGCAGGTGTATACAGAGAGCCATTGATTGGTTTTATCTTTTAGGTTCCTATTCTTTTTTTTCTTTCTTTTTTTTCATCCATAAAGAGACTGCTGGGATTGACCAAAGGAAGCTGTGCCATCCCATCAACCAACAGTGTTTGTGCATCTGGGGCCAAAAGGCCTGATTCGTTAGAGGTTTTTCTCTGAAACGGAGCTCATGCGTTAATGCTTCACCGGATTGAGGCCTTTTGAAGCCTGTAGCTCAGGAACCAAAAACAATCCTTCAAACCCGCCTTTAACTTTTCCCTTGGAAAACAGGGCCAATTTGAAAAAGCACCATTAAGTTTGTTCAACCATTTACAGTATTTATGATTTGTGAAAAGAGAAGGAGGAATAACCTCTGAGAAAGAGGCTGAGATAATGAAATATTGGTGCCTTTCACTTTGATTCACTGCCTGTTTCAAATTTAACTCTCTCTAGTCTCAAGTGCTATAAATACACTTCTCGCTGTTTGTTATCTATGCATAGTCACTTTACCCCGACCTACAGTTGAAGTCTGAAGTTTACATACACCTAAGACAAATATATTTAAACTCAGTTTTTCACAATTCCTGACATTTAATCCTAGTAAAAATTCCCTGTCTTAGGTCAGTTAGGATCACAACTTTATTTTAAGAATGTGAATGTGTAGGCCTCCTTGCTCGCACACGTTTTTTTTAGATCTGCCCACAAATATTCTATAGGATTGAGTTCAGGGCTTTGTGATGGCCACTCCAATACCATGACTTTGTTGTCCTTAAGCCGTTTTGCCACAACTTCGGAGTTGAAAATAAAACCTAATATAACTCAAACGGAAAGCATTTGCATTTTTGCGCAGTCCAGGCAGTGCTGAGAGGGTTTGGAAAGACCCATTTGCGACCAAGCTTTAACTTCCTGGTTGAAATCTTAAGATTTTGCTTCAGTATATTCACATAATATTCCATAATGATGCCATCTATTTTGTGTTCACCGGTCCAAGTGCACAAGTCCCTCCTGCAGCAAAGCACCCCCACAACATGATGCTGCCACCCCCTTTCTTCACGGTTTGGATGGTGTTCTTCGGCATGCAAGCGTCCCCCTTTTTCCTCCAAACATAACGATGGTCATTATGGCCAAACAATTCTATTTTTGTTTCATCAGACCTGAGGACATTTCTCCAAAGTACCATCTTTGTCCCCATGTGCAGTTAAAAACCGTCATCTGACTTTTTTATGGCAGTTTTGGAGCAATGGCTTCTTCCTTGCTGAGCGGCCTTTCAGGTTATGTCGATATATAGGACTCGTTTTACTGTGGACATAGATACTTGTGTACCTGTTTCCTCCAGCATCTTCACAAGATCCTTTGCTGTTGTCAGGGATTGGTTTGCACTTTTCTCACCAAAGTATGTTTATCTCTAGGAGACAGAACGCATCTCCTTCCTGAGCAGTATGACCCCCCCCAAGATGTTTATACTTGCGTACTATTGTTGGTACAGATGAACATGGTACCTTCAGGCATTTGGAAATTGCTCCCAAGGATGAACCAGATGTGCGGAGGTCTCCAATTAGTTTTCTGAGGACTTGACTAATTTATTTAGATTATCCCATGATGTCAAGCAAAGAGTCACTGAGTTTGAAGGTAGACCTTGAAAGACATCCACATGTACACCTCCAATTGACTCAAATTATGTAAATTAGCCTATCAGAAGCTTCTAAAGCCATGACATCATTTTATGGAATTTTCCAAGCTGTTTAAAGGCACAGTCAACTTAGTGTATGTATACTTCTGACCCACTGGAATTGTGATACAGTGAATTGTAAGTGAAATAATCTGTCTGTAAACAATTGTTGGAAAGATTGCTTGTGTCATGCACAAAGTAGATGTCCTAACCGACTTACCAATACTATAGTTTGTTAACAAGACATTTGTGGAGTGGTTGAAAAATGAGTTTTAATGGCTCCAACCTAAGTGTATGTAATCTTCAGACTTCATCTGTACATAGTACCCCTGCACATTGACTCTGTACCGATACCCCCTGTATCTAGCCTCGTTATTGTTATTTTATTGTGTTTACTCTTCTTTTTTTTACTTTACTTTATTTAGTAAATCTTTTCTTAACTCTATTTCTTGAACTTCATTGTTGGTTAAAGGTTTGTAACTAAGCATTTCACGTTAAAGTCGTATTCGGTGCATGAGACAAATTTGATTTGATACGGTGATGGCCTGAGGAGAGGAGAATTCTTTAGATGACTGGCATGCTTGTGCTTCCACGCTAAGTAATTTAGGTAAGTAAGTTAGGCACCTTGTTGATTCATCTGCCCAGAGCATCCATCACTCCACATAGTCAGTGCTAGAGATCATACTGGAAGACCTAGGCTATTAATAGAGGTGCAGCTCTCTTCATTGTCCGACGGATCTCTTTGGGGCCTTTATCTAACTTTGACTCTCTGCCTTGACAAAGACCTTGTGACTGGATTTCATCACCAGCATTCCAATCATTAGAGGAACATCGCTGATGCACACAGCTAATTTTGGATCACTCAACTTGACGCGGCAATTGTCAGCACAGCGGACGTGGCCAGAGTCATGTCACTTGACCTTGAAAAATAACAGCAACCTCCCAATATTTTTTTCCCAGCAGCATCTACAGGGGAGGGAATAAAAGCAGTAGACTATGGGTATCTGTGTTGGTCCGAATGTGACCTTGGTCCAACATCAGTAAAGAGCTTCTGGGTAGAGACTGTGACCCTTATCAGAAAGGAAGAGGCAATGCGAGAGCATTTACACTGCCCAAAATCTGTCTGCGTTTGCATGGAGGTCTATGAGATAATGTCAAATTACGTGAGGCTTATTTTGATCAAATGTACGTTTTGTGATGTTTAGGCTGTTACACACACTGATATAAGTGGATGCATGTGGCATTCCTGCAACTTTTGATAAAAACAACTTAGTTGTGCCAGTTGTGTATTTACCCTCTCATTTGCAATGGTCCCACCTGATCTCACATCCTCCCACCTGCCTTCCATCTTTGAGGAAATTACTTTTCAGTGTTAGAGCGTTCACTTGACTATTTTGTCAATATAATAGAACATCTTTGTCCTTATTTACTATCTGACAATCAGACTGGAAATCACTGTTCTCTGAGCAGGGGCCAGCTGACTCAATTGTGACATTTAGCAAGATGTGACCTTTAGCAAGGCAAGGCATTTAACCGCCAAGTAATAATTTAATGAAAACTGAAAACGTTGAGAGGCCACGTGTTTTGTCATAGTGGAATGTACTTGAACTTCCACTCAGAGACCAATGTTCTTCTAGTCTGAGGTGGAGAGTCTGAGCCCCCTTCCTCTTGTCTCCTAATTAGACAACAGAACAAGGATTTTCTGCCCCCTGGTCACCCTTTACAAAGCTTTCACTAATAATAGCAGCCTGAATGTTTTCATTTGCCAACATTAATTCATTAGAAATGGGAAAATGGCTCTTCTGAGAATAAGAGTTAGAAGTAGAACGAGGCATGTTTGTGTGACTTTTTTCACCTATCAATGTGCTATACGGAAGGAAAATATGAAACTTAGTTCAGAGCAGATTTGCTTTGACTGTTCTTTCTTGATGCAATTTCGGGGAAATATTTGATTTCTTTCTGAATTGTTTTCATATTAAACCATCTTAGTCCCAACATCTGTTGTCAAATCAGACATTCTTTATTGGATAAGGTTATAGAATGTGTTTCAGAGTTTGTCTTTCAGAGTTTGAGGAAGCGGAAACCTCTACAGTAATAATTGGTCTGATGAGTGGCTCTGTCAACCAGCCACAGCGTTTGGTAAGACGAATCCATGGAGCTAAATGTGCAGAACACAGGTCTTTGGGGACAGACAGCTTTGACTTGGTAATGGAGTGTAAAACCTAAAAGAAAAGCAGAATAGTATTCATGAGGTCAGTTCAGTGTTAATGCTGTATGTCACGTGTTCCTTTCTCTCTCATATGGATGCACAGGCTTTAAACCTACCTGTTCACTTGTTCTTCATGCACTAGTAAGATGGATGGTCCGCTCCCTCACCTCATGCCACCCACATTGTTACCACACAAAAACACACACAGACACACAACAGACATATGGTCAGCAATATGTTTGGGACATCGATTCGCAATAAAATCCCAGAGTCTAATCGCGAGAATCGCAATACATATCTTATTGACCCCAGCGTATCGTGATAATATCATATCGTGAGGTCCCTTGGAATTCTCAGCCCTAGAAACCACCTATATATCTCGGCCAGTTCAGTTCTGTATTTAATAGAAAAATACTGGTCTTGTCTATTTGTCTCTGTAGGTTTACAGCCTTTCTTATCTGGTTTTAGCTGTAAAGGCTCAGGTTTGATCTAACATTCCTCTGAAACATGGGAAATTTCACAGTGGTCTGTCTGTCCCCTCAGGTGTTTCTGGGTGTTAACTCAATTTAGCTGGATGTCGTGTTGACCAGAGTGACAAATATGAACACACTCTACCTGTCTGCCACACACACTCTAGCTGGCAGACACAACCTGCCACACATACTCTTCCTACCACACATACAGTACTAGCCTGTCTGCTATCTCTCTCCTAAGCTCTCTTTTTTCCTCTCTGTGACAGTGTCACACTCTACCTTTCTCTCACTCTTTCTCTCTCTCTCTGTCTCGGTCAGCATCTCTCACTCTCTCTGCCTCTCTCTGTCTCGGTCAGCATCTCTCACTCTCTCTGCCTCTCTCTGTCTCGGTCAGCATCTCTCACTCTCTCTGCCTCTCTCTGTCTCGGTCAGCATCTCTCACTCTCTCTGCCTCTCTCTGTCTCGGTCAGCATCTCTCACTCTCTCTGCCTCTCTTTTTCTTTATCTCTCCTGCTGGTATTTGTCAGTGCTATTATCCTGTCTCATTTCTCCAGCTGAGAGTGCTGCAGCCTTTTTCCTCAGGCTGTCATCACGGAGCAGCTCTGAACCGTCTCAGAGACACGGCCTGCAGCCCTCCACCCCGCCCCTCACAGGGTCCTCTGTGCAGGGAGGAACCTGCAGAATGACACTGAAGGAGAGAGAAGCGAAAAACCTTACCTGCTCTCAGTTAGCTCTTTGATATTTGTGTGTGTGCAGGGATGCAGTGTTGTTCCCAGCATCCCAAATGCTCTCTTGTAGTTACAGATAGTCGTAGCAGATTATTGACCGTGTTAGAAATAGCATTGGGTATCATTTTCACGAGGGACATTAGCGATAGCATCAGTTTTTCAAAAATGGTGTTTGCATCAGTAGTTCAGAGATGTTGGGCTATTAGATGGCCTTTTAATGTTTTACAGCTGCTGCTGGTCTACTCTCTACCATCTCACGTCACTCCTTCCCCCAAACTGGTTGTGTCTGCATTATGTATCTTGTACATTGTGTCCTATTAATACCACATTCATATTTGTCCTCTACATACAGTGCCTTGCGAAAGTATTCGGCCCCCTTGAACTTTGCGACCTTTTGCCACATTTCAGGCTTCAAACATAAAGATATAAAACTGTATTTTTTTGTGAAGAATCAACAACAAGTGGGACACAATCATGAAGTGGAACGACATTTATTGGATATTTTAAACTTTTTTAACAAATAAAAAACTGAAAAATTGGGCGTGCAAAATTATTCAGCCCCTTTACTTTCAGTGCAGCAAACTCTCTCCAGAAGTTCAGTGAGGATCTCTGAATGATCCAATGTTGACCTAAATGACTAATGATGATAAATACAATCCACCTGTGTGTAATCAAGTCTCCGTATAAATGCACCAAAAGCCAATGTGTCAGAGGAAACACCGTACACCTAGTGACCTGCCTGGTCAGCATGCACTGCACCCAGCCCGCCACAGGAGTCACTAGTGCGCCGGCTAAACCCTCCCTAACCTGTGCGTCGCCCAATTTCACCTTTATTTAACCAGGTAGGCCAGTTGAGAACAAGTTCTCATTTTCAACTGCGACCTGGCCAAGATAAAGCAAAGAAGCTCCTCTCATTCCTGCTGCCCAGACCCACATCCCGTGACTTCCTATTTACCTTGTGTTATTTATTGTCTCCGTTGGCCTTGGGACTCATACTTCCCCCTCTTCTCCTTGTAGCGTGAGCTGTGGTTATGGCCAGATAGTTTTTCCCAAACAGACCATCCACCAGTGTCCCTGTGGGGTAGAGGGTAGTGACTCAGCAGTTCTCCAGGGTCACCAGAGCACAAAGAGGCTGTGTGTGTGTGTGCATGTGCGCATGCGTGTGTGCCTGTGTGGTGGCCACGTGTTACCACAACACAGAGAGAGATCTACAGCACATTAGAGAGAGAGAGACCAGGCAGTGACTCAGCCTCAATAGCCAATTTACAGTGCATTCAGTGTAGGCCGTCATTGTAAATAAGAATTTGTTCTTAACTGACTTAAATAAAGGTTAAATAAAATTACCCCTTTGCTTTTTCCACATTTTGTTACGTTTCTGCCTTATTCTAAAAACAATTAAATTACCTTTTTTCCTCATCAATCTACACGCGATACCCCATAATGAAAAAGTGAGAACCAGTTTTAAAAATGTTAGAAAATGTATTAAAAATAAATAAGTATTCAGACCCTTTGCTATGAGATTTGAAATTGAGCTCAGGTTCATACTGTTTATCCATTGATCAGGCGCATCCATTGATCATCCTTGAGATATTTCTACAACTTGATTGGAGTCCACCTGTGGTAAATTAAATTAATTGGACATGATTTTGAAAGGCACACACACAGTGCTTTTGGAAAGTATTCAGACTTTTTCCACATTTTGTTACGTTACAGCCTTAATTTAAAATAGTTTTTCCCCCTCATCAATCTACGCACAATGCCCTATAATTACAAAGCAAAAACGTTTCTTTTTTTTTAAATTGAAGAATTTTGGAACCTAGAGCTTTGGTCAGGGAGTTGACCAAGAAACCGATGGTAACTTTGACAGAGCTCCAGAGTTCCTCTGAGGAGATGGGAGAACCTTCCAGAAGGACAACCATTTCTGCAGCACTCCACCAATCAGGCCATTATGGTAGAGTGGCCAGATGAAAGCCACTCCTCAGTAAAAGGCACATGACAGCCCGCTTGGAGTTTGCCAAAAGGCACCTAAAGGACTCTCCGACCATGAGAAACAAGATTCTCTGGTCTGAGGAAACCAAGATTGAACACTTTGGCCTGAATGCCAAGTGTCATGTCTGGAGGAAATTTGGTGAAGCATGGTGTTTGCAGCATCATGCTGTGTGGATGTTTTTTCAGCAGCAGGGATTGGGAATCTATTCAGGATCAAGGGAAAGATGAACAGAGCAAAGTACAGAGAGATCCTTGATGAAAACCTGCTCCAGAGTGCTCAGGACTTCAGACCGGGGCGACGGTTCACCTTCAAACAGGACAACGACCCTAAGCACACAGCCAAGACAACACAGGAGTGGCTTCAGGACAAGTCTCTGAATGGTCCTTAAGTGGCCCAGCCAGAGCCTGTACTTGAACCCGATCTCTGGAGAGACCTGCAAATAGCTGTGCAGCGATGCTCCCCATCCAACCTGACAGAGCTTGGGAGGATCTACAGAAAATAATGGGAGAAACTCCCCAAGTACAGGTGTGCCAAGCTTGTAGCGTCATACCCAAGAAGACTCAAGGCTGTAATTGTTGCCAAAGGTGCTTCAACAAAGTACTGAGTAAAGGGTCAGAATACTTATGAAATTGTGATATTTCAGATTTTTTTGCTTTTTATTCATTTGTTTAAATAAAAAAATTAAATGGGTTTTGCTTTGTCATTATGGGGTATTGTGTGTAGATTGATCATGGAAAAAACGATTGAATCATTTTTGAGAATAAGGCTGTAAACGTTACAAAATGTGGAATCAAGGCGTCTGAATACTTTCCAAATGCAATATACCCCAAAGAGGCCATCAATTTATCTGGTTGGCCACTTTCCTTCAATTGTTCTGTTTATCCTGTCTCTCTCTCTATCTAGCTCTCTTTTTCTCTGTATTTCCCCTTTTATCTCATTTTATTTCCTCTTGAACCTCTTAAACTCTGAGAATGAAAAGCTGGCTTTATTAAACTTTTACACTTACAGTGAAACTCTAGTGTGTTTATAAGATGAACTGAAGCATTTGACATCTGGGAGAATTTTGTGGACTGTTTTCTGGGAAAAGAGCGAGAGGAAGAGAGAGGCTGCCAGATGGAGGCTGACAGACAGACAGAGCAGAGAGAGGTAGGGAGATGGAGGGTGCGTGGGTGGATTTGTAAGCAGTGAGCAATAGGTGTACCGTGTGATGTCCCACAAACAGACAAACAGACAGCCAGTCAGTCGAGAGGAGTTCCATCACTGATGGAGCCCACTTCCTTTTCATTCGATGAAACATTTGACTTTCTACATAATGTTTACAGGGTAGATTTCCCTGCTCGTTTCCCTTGGTTTGAGGGAAGGCAATTCTGCTCTTTTCTTCAACAGATTGTCGTCTGTTTATTAGCCTGTTGTTTACCCATCTTCTCTCTTCATGTGGAAAGCCCTGATGACACAGAGAGAGAACAGGATGGTTGGTTCTCATTGTGATGGAAATGTGGTAAAATAAAGAACACAAAACAGAGAGAGCGAAACAGGAAGGAGAGACTGAGAGGAAAAAAAAGAGAGGGAGAGAAGTAAACAGATTGGAGAAGGGCCTGATGTGGAGAGGTTCTATCAAGCTCTCTCTAATAGAAAAGGGGGTAGAAGGCGCATCATTTGAACGGAGTGAGACCTTTAAAATCCCCCTGTAAACACATTAAGGATGGTTTTGTGTTGTGGAGAAGAGCTAGAGAAACTTCCATAAAAATGCTGCTACCCATAATTGTATGAGGCTCTCGGTGTCGGAGTCCATTGGTAACTTTCTGAGCCCCCGATGCAGATCGGAAAGAGAGAAATACATAGATGGAGAGAAAGAGAGCTTTCTATTTCCATGCTGAAAGAATGCCTGATCAGTCACACTCACTTCACGGCTCCAAGTGATGTGATCTACGTGCTTCACTACTTCACCAGTCTGTACTTAATTGGTACTCAACTTATGGCCATCAAAAATGTATGTGATGCAACACATAGGCCTGCTGTACTTCCATTTTCAGGGGTTGAGCAGAAGTTCAGCAAATCACTTTACCACAGGTTTTCAGGACTTCAACAGTATGGGGCTGTGGTTTGTATTTTGTCTGTAGCTTGTCCCTGTATGTCCTGCTTACAGCTGCGGTCACTTGCTTGTCCCGAGCACTTAAAAACACACAAAGATGAATAGTAATACCTAATTTTTCATATGGTTGGAAGCCAGTGACCAATTCTCCACCTCAGCTCATCCTCCGTACCCTTAAATACGTTTTTGTTTCAAAGACCATATAAGGCCTCCTTTCACCATAACATAGGCTTTGGGCGTGAGCGTTCACACGCGTACAACTGCTTTAAATCAATAACCATAGCAGAGTGGAAATTCTCTAGAAATGATTCTAGTAAATGATACACATGAACACACACACATCAAGTAATTGAAGGATATAAGGGATCTGATGGTGTCCTGCGATATATGTCTGTCTTCTGAGCCCTGTGTGTTTCTACTCAGGTGTTGCAACCGGTTCAGGGAATAGAACTGAAAACGGAACTAAACAGAAATGGAACCGAAAACGAAAGTGATCCATACTGTTCCGGAACAAAACCGTTATATTTAATGCATGGAAAACCTGTCCCACAAAACAATGCAACAGAGTGCCTGTGCAAAGCCCTCACTCTGTCACTCAGAAATGTATTCCAGCATCTGCCTGCAAGCTGAAAATCTTTGCCAGTGCGTGTTTAGGCTATCTGATAAGGAGAGAGGTTTTTAATTAGCTAGCGAAGAATGGATAAACTTTTTCAATGATCGTTAATGATACTATAGGCCTAGTTATCACATTTCACGTTGAATTTATTAACTACAAGAAAGTAAGACGTGTTTTTAATTCTGGTGGCGCTCTGAACACACAATCTTGTTAGCTAGTTAGCTCAAAGGACATTTAAGCTGCTCCTCCTAGGTATAATTCTGTGGACCTAATTCAGATAATGCATGTCGTAACAAAATGCCTAGCGCTTTAAGCCTGTTCCTCAACCCTCTCTCGCTCTCTCCACACATAGGCTACACTTTTCTGTCCATCACGCATGTAAACAACAAGCTTTCCTGCTCTAAGCGCACTGATTGGGGAAGTAATTTAATGAACTAAATGTAAAAAACTGTTCACAGGTCGAAAAAGGAACGAAAAGGAACGATATAAACGGATACTTATTTGGGGGTTCGAACCAGTTCAGAACTTTATTTTAACTGTCGGAATTCATTTAGGTTCCAACCTGTTTCTACTGCAGAGCAGATATGGACTCTCTGTTAAAGACAAGTTTGCTATTCTCCATCTTCAGAGATTCCGTTTTCTGACTACAACAAGGCCTAGCAAAACAAGTGTAAACCGAGAGAAGTGATGCATTTTTCATGGGCATAGGCCTTGTCTCTCCCAGACCCTGTTCTGAATTATAAATAACACAAATCCAATTTTGGAACAGGAAATCACTGATATATTAGGGTCGGAACACAAGGTAACGTGTTTGTTTCCTGGGATTTTGGGGCAATATTCACATTGTTATTGTTTCCATAATTTATCAGCCTCTACTCTCCTTATTGCTTTATCCTTTGGAAGACGCTATCGGTCAGAAAAGTAGAAAGACTGGTTTTGGAAAAGGATTGTCTGCTTATAGCTGTTGGACAGATTGGCCCATTTCTATATCGGCGCCTGCACTCACTTTAGATAATTTAATATAATTATATTAAGAGTGTGTGTCTTAGGTTCTTAACTAATGGTGGTCTTTGTGTTTTAATCCTGTCGCTGTTACTCTCAGGACAGAAATATGCTGGGATGGAAATTAAACTTCTGGATTAGTTTGGAGATGCTACCTAGTGTCCTCACTGTCTAAAGACCAGTGGCTTCAATTATAAACTGAGCATACGTACAGTACCCCAAAATGTGCGTGCACCAGTTTTCATGCAAAAGTGAGCATTCTTTTAAATTTTTATATTTGAGTTGAGAGGGCTCACATCCCCACAAACTTTAGACTATAAGTACGCACATCTGCTGTAGGTTGAAATATTGTATTGCAAGCTGGCAAGTAAACATTTTGTGCAAATGTGACTCGCTTATTCATTAAAACTGAAAACATAAACAAAAACGCTGCCATTTGCTGTAGTTAAAAGAGTAAAAACCTATGCATTTTATTTTTTGTCTCTAAAATGGTTAGACATAGGAATCTATTTCCTATTTATTTTATTTTCCTAACCATTGCAGAATACGTTCTTCACCTTTTCTGGCTGTGATGGGTGCATATTCCCGAAATAGCCATACAACAAATTACCATGTGCATCTCTCATTTAATTGTACCTATAGCCAAATCACTCTGAGAGAGTTCTAGAGTGCCTCCGGAAAGTATTCAGAACACTTAACTTTTTCCACATTTTGTTACAATACAGCCTTTAAAAAAAATACATTTTAGAATAAAAAATCCTCAGCAATCTACGCACAATACCCCATAATGACACAGCTAAAACAGCGTTTTTAAAATTTTTGCACAGTTTTTTTTATATAAAAAAAATATAAAAAAAACCAGAATACCTTATTTACATAAGTATTCAGACCCTTTGCTATGAGACTTGAAATTGAGCTCAGATGCATCCTGTTTCATTGATCATGAGATGTTTCTACAACCTAATTGGAGTCCACCTGTGGTAAATTCAATTGATTAGACATTATTTGGAAAGGCACACACCTGTCTATATAAGGTCCCACAGTTGACAGTGCATGTCAGATAAAAACCAAGCCATCGGGTCGAAGGAATTGTCCAGAGAGCTCTGAGACAGGATTGTGTTGATGCACAGATCTGGGGAATGGTACCAAACCATTTCTGCAGCATTGAAGGTCCCCAAGAAAACAGTGGCCTCCATCATTCTTAAAAAGTTTGGAACCACCAATACTCTTCCTAGAGCTGGCTTCCCAGGCAAGCTGAGCAATTGGGGGAGAAGGGACTTGGTCAGGGAGGTGACCAAGAACCCGATGGTCACTCTGACAGAGCTCCGGAGTTGCTCTGTGGAGATGGGAGAACCTTCCAGAAGGACAACCGTCTCTGCAGCATTCTACCAATCAGGCCTTTATAGTAAAGTCGCCAGACGGAAGCCACTCCTCAGTCAAATGCACATGACAGCACCTAAAGGACTAAAAGGCACCTAAAGGACTCTCAGACAATGAGAAATAGTCTGATGAAACCAAAATTGAGCTCTTTGGTCTGAATGCCTAGCGTCACATCTGGAGGAAACCTGCCCCTTCTGGGAGGATGTTTTTCAGTGGCAGGGACTGGGAGACTATTCAAGATTGAGGGAAAGATGAACGGAGCAAAGTACGTAGACATCCTTGATGAAAACCTGCTGCAGAGTGCTCCAGACCTCAGACTGGGGAGAAGGTTCACATTCCAACAGGACAATAACCCTAAGCATACAACCACGACAAAGCAGAAGGGACTTCTTGAGTGGTCCTTGAGTGGCCCAGCCAGAGCTTGAGAGGATCTGCAGAAAAGAATGGGAGAAACCGCTAATACAGGTGTGCCAAGCTTGCAAGCGTCATATCCAAAAATACTCAATACTGTTATCGCTGCCAAAGGTGCTTTAACAAAGTACTGAGTAAATGCTCTGAATACTTATGTAAATGTGATATTTCAGTGGTTTACTTTTTATAAATTAGCAAACATTTCTAAAAAAATGTTTTTGCTTTGTCACTATGGGGTGTTGTGTGTAGATTGATGAGGGGTGAAAAAACAATTTAAGCAATTTTAGAATAAGGCTGTAATTTAACAAAATGTGGAAAAAGTCATGTGGTCTGAATACTTTCCCGAAGGTATTTAAGGTTTTTCAATCCCATAGGCAGTATGGTTTATAATATTCAGTCAAATTTAACAGGTGAACAGTTGACATGTGATGTTGCAGTAGGCCTATGCAACTATAAGTAGGCCGACTGTAATAATACAAAAAAATAGTAGCATGGCCTAGACAATCCAGCATATTTGGGTTGGGGGAAAAGTCGATGCAAAACATTGCTGAATTTAAATTTTCTGCTGACAGCTCCAAAACAATTTCAAAAACTGACACAGTCCTTTGCTAGATACAACATAAATTACTGCAAAAGATTATAACATTCTGCCAACTACAGTAAATTGACAGTATGGGTAGGCTACAGTATTGCTGTTCAATATGAGCGTGACATCATTGCCTAGTTTTAATCTCAGAGCCTATACCAAAGCAGGAGATAGAAACACAATAATTTATTGATAAACGAAAGATTGAACCACAATTCATATTTTGCATAGATGTGTGGGTTGTAGCATTTCGTCTACTTTTAAATTGTTTCGAATATACAAACAATCTTGCTATAGGCAGAATGCACGTTTAGTTTGAGAAAATCACTGCCAAATATTCTGCTCGCAGCTATACAGAAATGTGATCAAATTTGCCATTGCTCTTTCATATAGAAACTGATGTAACCTATTTCGAATAGTTCCAAATTATACAACAAATAAAATACATTATTGTCACCATAAATGGTGAATGGAGGGCGTTTTCCAAAGGGAGTTATAATGCTTGTTCACATGAACACAATTTAAGGACAGGTCTAATTTATAATGGGAAACATGTGTACATGGCGTGTGGCAAGTTCAGAAATCTCTATGTTTTTGCCTGTGCAGTTTTCAAAAATGGCGCACACAGACAATTCATTTGAAACTTACCGGTTATAAATTGGGCCCCTGAACAGAAAGACACAACAATCTGTAGATTCTGACATACAGTTAAAGTTCGGAAGTTTACATACACTTAGGTTGGACAGATTATTTCACTGTATCACAATTCCAGTGGGTCAGAAGTTTACATACAAGCTGACTGTGCCTTTAAACAGCTTGGAAAATGCCATAAAATGATGTCATGGCTTTAGAAGCTTCTGATAGGCTAATTGACATCATTTGAGTCAATTGGAGGTGTACCTGTGGATGTATTTCAAGGCCTACCTTCAAACTCAGTGCCTCATTGCTTGACATCATGGGAAAATCTAAAGAAATCAGGCAAAAATTGTAGACCTCCACAAGTCAGGTTCATCCTTGGGAGCAATTTCCAAACGCCTGAAGGTACCAAGTTTTTCTGTACAAACAATAGGAAGCAAGTATAAACACCATGGGACCACACAGCCATCATACCGCTAAGGAAGGAAACGCGTTCTGTCTTCTAGAGATTAACGTACTTTGGTGTGAAAAGTGCAAATCAATCCCAGAACAACAGCAAAGGACCTTGTGAAGATGTGGAGGAAACCGGTACAAAATAATCTGTATCCACAGTAAAACGAGTCCTATATCGACATAACCTGAAAGGCCGCTCAACAAGGAAGAAGACACTGCTCCAAAACCGCCATAAAAAAGCTAGACTATGATTTGCAACTGCACATGGGGACAAAGATCATTATTTAGGAGAAATGTCCTCATCAGGTCTGATGAAATAGAACTGTTTGGCCATAATAACCATCATTATGTTTGGAGGAAAAAGGCTTGCAAGTTGAAGAACACCATCCCAACCGTGAAGCACGGGGGTGGCAGCATCGTGTTGTGGGGGTGCTTTGCTGCAGGAGGGACTGGTGCACTTCACAAAATGGATGGCATCATGAGGTAGGAAAAGTATGTGGATATATTGAAGCAACATCTCAAGACATCAGTCAGGAAGTTAAAGCTTGGTCGCAAATGGGTCTTTTAATTCGACAATGACCCCAAGCATACTTCCAAGGTTGTGGCAAAATGGCTTAAGGACAACTAAGTTAAGGTATTGGAGTGGCCATGACCTCAAAACTATATAAAATTTGTGGGCAGAACTGAAAAAGTGTGTGTGAGCAAGAAGGCCTACAAACCTGACTCAGTTACACCAGCTTTGTCAGGAGGAATGCGTCAAAATTCACCCAACTTATTGTGGGAAGCTTGTGGAAGGCTACTCAAATGTTTGACCCAAGTCAAACCATTTTAAGGCAATGCTACCAAATACTAATTGAGTGAATGTAAACTTCAGACCCACTGGGAATGTGATGAAATAAATAAAAGCTGAAATGAATCATTCTCTCTACTATTATTCTGACCTTTCACATTCTTAAAATAAATTGGTGATCCTAACTGACCTAAAACAGGGATTTTTTACTAGGATTAAATGTCAGGAATTGTGAAAAACTGATTTTAAATACATTTGGCTAAGGTGTATGTAAACTTCCGACTTCAACTGTAGTACTGTCACTTGTAGGGGTCTCTAATGTGTGTCCTTGAAGAAGTGAAACAAAGTTAAAAGGGGATCATTATTATTCTTTAGTTTGTTGAACTCCTGACTGTTAAATAGGGAACATTTGTTTTACTTATGGTTGAATATAGTTGTATTTCCACAGTCTTTGGGGGTCTTGCCTGTTTTTATTTAGTTTAGACTTCCCCAATGGAAGTCAAACACTGTATGGTATACATTTTTCTCTCCTTGTGCTCTCTCCTTCACATACTGTATTAAATAGTTTGTAGCCAACATGTACTCTGCACTGAATTGGATATATTGTGAATGAGTTACACAATAGTATCTACAACTGATGGCCCATCAGGTCTAACATGGCTGCTTGTTGTGTTTCTGTCGTGGTTTGTAGAGCTATGCTCCATCTGGTTTAACATGGCTGCTTGTTGTGTTTCTGTGTGTTTCAGGACTGAATCCGCTATCCTTTGACCCGTCCTCCAACAACGAGCCCCTGCAGTTCAGCAACTCCAATGGGCCACTGGTGTCAGACTGTCCTCTGGAAAAAGGAGCTGAGAACCGCAATAAGAGGAAGAGACCCAGCCTACCTCCAGGTACAATAAACTATGATAATTGACAAGGTGTACATCAGTAGTACCAATACATTTTATACTGTGAGCCTGTGACTGGGGGAGTAATTTAAAGTGAGGTAGAGACTTGGTAGAGGCGCTTTCATGTTTTCCATCCTGAGGGGCTTATTGCCAGTTAGTCCTGTGGAGGTCAGGGCCGTCTGTCTAAAGCCACAGGATTCTGCGTTGCTATGATTGCAGCTCTCACACCTTAGGCTGGCTGCTACCATGCCACAGCACCTGCCAATCAAAGCACAGAAGTGCCTTCAGCTTTCTCTCACGGAGTGAGTGACCTGTCGCACGGAAAACAATGTTCTGTGTGTGTGTGTATGTGTGCGCGCGTGCCCTCATTCGCTTGTTGACTTCTCATTACTAAATTACACTTCATTTTAAATCTGTGACTGTGTGCATTCTAATTAAGGAACGCATCTCTAATTAATGGCATTATGACAAGTAGAATGAAGAGGGCCTTAAGACAGAGGTGTTGCTGTATGTGCTCTGCTGTCTTGATGACCTTAATTAGTTGGGATTAATTGTCAGTGTTATGAACCACTCTTTTTACCATTCGTCTTTGTGCACAATTTTAAACAAATTACCTTAGTGAGTTTGAGTTCTCACTCATTCATGTCTGTTCATTTCATCTCATTATTATGTGTCATTACCAACTCAGAACTAGACCTGAAGACCTTGAGGAGGTTTAGATTGCAGGTACAACGGACATGTTAGATGTGTACGTAATAGACATTGAGTGTTTATGCAGAACAATGTTACAATGTCGATTAACAGATGCACTGAAATTGAGTAGAGCCACAGAGCAAATACCCTGAGTAGAATGAATACACTTCAATTATCTTTTATTTTACCTTTATTTTACCAGGTTAGTCTCATTGAGATTAACACTCTCTTTTACGAGAGCTGGCCAAAATAGCAGCACACAAAGTTGCAGACATTTGCAATTTAAAATGCAAAGCAATAAAGATTAAAAACATTTTCACTCTTGCCTCAGTATATGCTCTTTAGTGTGCTGCATGTCAATGCATGTTTAGGTCTTAATTGTGTAATTCATAGACCGGTTGACCCGACCATAGAAATATAATTTATTTCTATGGACTGGACATTGTGTGAGTCCCCATAAATTGGTAATTTTGAGATTTTGAAGCGGTGAGTTTATCCGAAGTTCACTTACAAAGAATCAGATGTTATGGTTATGTATCTAAGGTCTAACAGACCTTGAAGACCTCCGTTGGATTTCAGTGGGATTTCAGTGGGTGTACTGTATAGGCTATAGGCCTATTGAGTGAGTGAATAACAGATAGTGTTAGTATTGTCCTGTATATATACCCAAACCACAGAGAGAGACACAATACAATATCAGCTCACACTAAGTACTGGTCATAGTGAAAACCTGTGTGAATGGCCGTTTCCGAATACCGGTAATTGCGTTCTAAATAGTAGGCTGATTGGCTATGCTAAAAATAGAATGTTAAACCTGTCTGACTGTTTGAGTACAGCCAGTCAGAGATTTAGATCAAAGACTCAGCACACAAATCTAATATGACCACTCATTCTTTTACAGAATCTTAGCAGTAGAGAGAGTCATAGATGGAGAGTGACTAATCAGAGTATGGTGTTTTTAAGAACAGACTTATCACACTAAAACCTGTGTGCTGGTTTAGACAGCAGTCACACCTCACTAAACCTCAGAAGTGGCTCTATGTGCCCCTGCTTAGCAACAGAACATTAAATAATGATGACATACAATTAACAACAGCTCTAGTCTCCAACAGCCTTTCATAACATTGGCATTCTGTATATTATTGCGGTGTGACATGATTCTGCTCTCTGATGGAAAACCTGCACAATGGTGACAATCTGCAGTATCTGGAGCTGGGTATATTTAGTGGCGTTGATGTTCACTAGCATCACGAGACACAGTCAAGTCTTCCAGCTCTCTGAGGAGAGAAGATGCAGCTCGTAAAAGTTACCAGCCATGTGGGTTTACAGTCGTTAATGGCAATTCATTAGACCTAGAAACACATACATTCAGGAACACTGTTCCTCTGGTGATGGGGGGGAGGGAGGGGGGTGTGTGGTGATCATTTAGGGAGCAAGAAGTTCCCAAGAATCAAACAGTGTTGATAACAGAATGTTTACTCCATGTGTTGGTTTAAACCACAAAACTTCTAAATGGCTCAAACAGGCTGCAGAATGGCTATCTCAGAGCGCTAATGGGGGTCCATTTGACTTAACAGATACTACAACTCTTTTAGCAAAGTAAATAAATAATGAAGTCTTTAGTTTGAATGGCTTTGCCACTGTATTAGTAGCCACAGCTAGAAAGAACTGAATTCATGTCCATTCAACACCTTGTAATTAATGTAATTTAACCAAATACTTTTAGTTGTTATGATGAAGATATTAATAAGTCAACCCTCGAAACGTCTGGAAAGTTAAAGTGCAAAGGGGAGTCAGCCCACTCAGCACTTTGTTAGAGAATACCCAGCACAGCGTTGGCTTATTGTGACCTATTTAGGAAGGTATAAAAGGAAATGCAGTGAATTCAGTATTATGTATTTGCCTTGGGCCAGGTAGAATGGAGTCACTGAATATTTCAGCACATTAGCTTGCTTTCATTAGCAAACACGCTATGATTAGTTTACAGTCCTCCAAACACGCACCATGACTATTCTTCATGCTGTCTTTTATATAACCAACCATCCCACAAAAGACCAAAATAACATACTTATATTGTATAGCTGTTGGGGATGCAGAGGATTAGCTAGAATGGTGTTGGTTAATTGTGAAGCATTCTTTTCATACAATCAAAATGAACAGTATTTCACTGCATTTATTGTAGCTGGGGATTTTAACAAAGCAAATTTGAGAACAAGGCTACCTAAATTCTATCAGCATATTGATTGCACTACGCACATGGGCAATACCCTCGACCACTACTACTCTAACTTCCGCGATGCATGCAAAGCCCTCCCAGACCCTTCCTTCGGCAAGTCCTACCACAACGCCATCTTGCTCCTACCGTCTTATAGGCAGAAACTCAAACAGGATGTACAAGTGACGAGAACCATTCAATGCTGGTCTAACCAATCGGAATCCACGTGTCAAGATTGTTTTGATCATGCGGACTGGGATATGTTCCGGTCAGGCTCAGAGAATAACATTGACCCATACGCTGACTCGGTGAGTTAATTTAAAAAGAAGTTCATTGAAGATGTTGTACCCGCTGTGACTATTAAAACCTACCCTAACCAGAAACCGCAGATGGATGGCGGCATTCGTGCAAAACTGAATGCGCGAACCACCGCATATAACCAAGGAAAGAGATCTGGGAATATGGATCAATATGAACAATGTAGTTATTCCCTCCGCAAGGCAATCAAACAAGCAAAATGCCGCTATAGGGACAAAGTGGAGTTGCAATTCAACGGCTCAGACATGAGACATATGTGGCAGGGTCTACAGGGAATCACAGACTACAAAAAGAAAATCAGCCATGTCACGGACACCGACTTCACGCTTCCAGACAAACTAAACACCTTCTTTGCCCGCTTTGATAATAATACAGTGCCACCGTCGTGGCCCGCTAACAAGACCTGCGCCCCACCTCCTTCTCCGTGGCCGATGTGAGTAAAACATTTTAACATTTCTAACCCTCGCAAGGCTACTGGCCCAGACAGCATCCCGGACACTGACTTCCTCAGAGCATGCGCAAATCAGCTGGCTGGTATGTTTATGGACAAATTCAATCACTCCCTATCCCAGTCTGCTGTCCCCACATGCTTCAAGATGGCCACCATTGTTCCTGTACCCAAGAAGGCAAATATAACTGAACTAAATGACTACCGCCCCTTAGCACTCACTTCTGTGCTTTGAGAGGCTAGTCAAGGATCATATCACCTCTACCTTACCTGACACCCTAGGCCCACTTCAGTTTGCATACCGCCCTAACAGGTCCACAGAGATGCAATCGCCATCACACTACACACTGCCCTATCCCATCTGGACAAGAGACAAGAGAATACCTATGTAAGAATGCTGTTCATTGACTACACCTCAGCATTCAACACCATAGACTATAACTTCATAGACTATAACTTCCGGCGCCGACAGAGATGGCCGCCTCGCTTCGCGTTCCTAGGAAACTATGCAGTTTTTTTACGTGTTATTTCTTACATTAGTACCCCAGGTCATCTTAGGTTTCATTACATACAGTCGAGAAGAACTACTGAATATAAGAGCAGCGTCAACTCACCATCAGTACGACCAAGAATATGACTTTCGCGAAGCGGATCCTGTGTTCTGCCTTTCACCCAGGACAACGGAATGGATCCCAGCCGGTGACCCAAAAAAACGACTTCGTAAAAGAGGGAAACGTAGCGGCCTTCTGGTCAGACTCCGGAGACGGGCACATCGTGCACCACTCCCCAACATACTTCTCGCCAATGTCCAGTCTCTTGACAACAAGGTTGATGAAATCCGAGCAAGGGTAGCATTCCAGAGGGACATCAGAGACTGTAATGTTCTTTGCTTCACGGAAACATGGCTCACTGGAGAGACGCTATCGCAGTCGGTGCAGCCAGCTGGTTTCTCCACGCATCGCACCGACAGAAACAAACATCTTTCTGGTAAGAAGAGGGGCGGGGGCGTATGCCTTATGGCTAACGAGACGTGGTGTGGTCACAAAAGCATACAGGAACTCAAGTCCTTCTGTTCACCTGATTTAGAATTCCTCACAATCAAATGTCGACCGCATTATCTACCAAGGGAATTCTCTTCGATTATAATCACAGCCGTATATATTCCCCCCCAAGCAGACACATCGATGGCTCTGAACGAACTTTATTTGACTCTTTGCAAACTGGAATCCATACATCCTGAGGCTGCATTCATTGTAGCTGGGGATTTTAACAAGGCTAATCTGAAAACAATACTCCCTAAATTGTATCAGCATATCGATTGCGCAATCAGGGCTGGAAAAACCTTGGATCACTGCTATTCTAACTTCCGCGACGCATATAAGGCCCCGCCCTCCTTTCGGAAAAGCTGACCACGACTCCATTTTGTTGATCCCTGCCTACAGACAGAAACTAAAACAAGAAGCTCCCACGCTGAGGTCTGTCCAACGCTGGTGCGACCAATCTGATTCCACACTCCAAGACTGCTTCCATCACGTGGACTGGGATATGTTTCGTATTGCGTCAGACAACAACATTGACGAATACGTTGATTCGGTGTGCGAGTTCATTAGAACGTGCGTTGAAGATGTCGTTCCCATAGCAACGATTAAAACATGACCGGAAACATGACCGAATACAAACAGTGTAGCTATTCCCTCCGCAAGGCAATCAAACAAGCTAAGCGTCAGTATAGAGACAAAGTAGAATCTCAATTTAACGGCTCAGACACGAGGTATGTGGCAGGGTCTACAGTCAATCACGGATTACAAAAAGTAAACCAGCCCCGTCACAGACCAGGATGTCTTGCTCCCAGGCAGACTGAATAACTTTTTTTTCTTTGAGGACAATACAGTGCCGCTGACACGGCCTGCAACCAAAACATGCAGCCTCTCCTTCACTGCAGCCGAGGTGAGTAAAACATTTAAACGTGTTAACCCTCGCAAGGCTGCAGGCCCAGACGGCATCCCCAGCCGCGCCCTCAGAGCATGCGCAGACCAGCTGGCTGGTGTGTTTACGGACATATTCAATCAATCCCTATCCCAGTCTGCTGTTCCCACATGCTTCAAGAGGGCCACCATTGTTCCTGTTCCCAAGAAAGCTAAGGTAACTGAGCTAAACGACTACCGCCCCATAGCACTCACTTCCGTCATCATGAAGTGCTTTGAGAGACTAGTCAAGGACCATATCACCTCCACCCTACCTGACACCCTAGACCCACTCCAATTTGCTTACCGCCCAAATAGGTCCACAGACGATGCAATCTCAACCACACTGCACACTGCCCTAACCCATCTGGACAAGAGGAATACCTATGTGAGAATGCTGTTCATCGACTACAGCTCGGCATTTAACACCATAGTACCCTCCAAGCTCGTCATCAAGCTCAAGACCCTCGACCCCGCCCTGTGCAACTGGGTACTGGACTTCCTGACGGGCCGCCCCCAGGTGGTGAGGGTAGGCAACAAAATCTCCACCCCGCTGATCCTCAACACTGGGGCCCCACAAGGGTGCGTTCTGAGCCCTCTCCTGTACTCCCTGTTCACCCACGACTGCGTGGCCACACACGCCTCCAACTCAATCATCAAGTTTGCGGACGACACAACAGTGGTAGGCTTGATTACCAACAACGACGAGACGGCCTACAGGGAGGAGGTGAGGGCCCTCGGAGTGTGCTGTCAGGAAAATAACCTCACACTCAACGTCAACAAAACTACGGAGATGATTGTGGACTTCAGGAAACAGCAGAGGGAACACCCCCCTATCCACATCGATGGAACAGTAGTGGAGAGGGTAGCAAGTTTTAAGTTCCTCGGCATACACATCACAGACAAACTGAATTGGTCCACTCACACAGACAGCATTGTGAAGAAGGCGCAGCAGCGCCTCTTCAACCTCAGGAGGTTGAAGAAATTTGGCTTGTCACCAAAAGCACTCACAAACTTCTACAGATGCACAATCGAGAGCATCCTGGCGGGCTGTATCACCGCCTTGTACGGCAACTGCTCCGCCCACAACCGTAAGGCTCTCAGGAGGGTAGTGAGGTCTGCACAACGCATCACCGGGGGCAAACTACCTGCCCTCCAGGACACCTACACCACCCGATGTTACAGGAAGGCCATAAAGATCATCAAGGACAACAACCACCCGAGCCACTGCCTGTTCACCCCGCTATCATCCAGAAGGCGAGGTCAGTACAGGTGCATCAAAGCTGGGACCGAGAGACTGAAAAACAGCTTCTATCTCAAGGCCATCAGACTGTTAAACAGCCACCACTAACATTGAGTGGCTGCTGCCAACACACTGACTCAACTCCAGCCACTTTAATAATGGGGATTGATGGGTAATGATGTAAAATATATCACTAGCCACTTTAAACAATGCTACCTAATATAATGTTTACATACCCTACATTATTCATCTCATATGTATATGTATATACTGTACTCTATATCATCTACTGCATCTTTATGTAATACATGTATCACTAGCCACTTTAACTATGCCACTTTGTTTACATACTCCTCTCATATGTATATACTGTACTCGATACCATCTACTGTATCTTGCCTTATCCCCTTACACTTGTGTGTATAAGACAGTAGTTTTGGAATTGTTAGTTAGATTACTTGTTGGTTATTACTGCATTGGAACTAGAAGCACAAGCATTTCGCTACACTTGCATTAACATCTGCTAACCATGTGTATGTGACAAATACAATTTGATTTGATTTAGTACCCTCCAAGCTCGTCATCAAGCTGTAGGCCCTGGGCCTCAACCCCCACCCTATGCAATTGGGTCCTGGACTTTCTGATGGGTCAACACCTCCACCTCGATGACCCGCAACACTGGGGCCCCACAACCCCCTCTTGTACTCCCTGTTCACCCACGACTGCGTGGCCATGCACGCCTCCCAACTCAATCATCAAGTTTGCAGGCGACACAACAGTAGTGGGCTTGATTACCAACAACAAGACAGCCTACAGGGAGGAGGTGAGGGCACTGGGTGTGTTATGTCAGTAAAATAACCTCACTCAACGTCAACAAAACAAAGGAGATGATCGTGGACTTCAGGAAACAGCAGAGGGAGCATCCCCCTATCCACATCGAAGAGACAGCAGTGGAAAGAGTTAAGTTCCTCGGCGTACACATCAACGACCAACTGAAATGGTCCACCCACACAGACAGCATGGTGAAGAAGGTGCAACAGTGCCTCTTCAACCTCAGGAGGCTAAAGAAATTGGCTTGTCACCCAAAACCCTGACTAACTTTTACAGATGCACAATTGAGAGTATCCTATATCACAGCCTGGAATGGCAACTGCTCCACCCTCAACCGCAAGGCTATCCAGAGGGTGGTGCGGTCTGCACAACGCCTCACCGAGGGCAAATTACCTGCCCTCCGTGACACCTATAGCACCAGATGTCACAGGAAGGCAAAAAAAGATAATCAAAGGCAACAACCACCTGAGCCACTGCCTGTTAACCCCGCTATCATCCAGAAGGCATAGTCAGCACAGGTGCATCAAAGCTTGGACCGAGAGACTGAAAAACAGCTTCTATCTCAAGGCCATCAGACTGCTAAACAGCAATCACTAACTCAGAGAGGCTGCTGCCTACATTGAGACCCAATCACTGGCCACTTTAACAAAGGGATCACTAGTCACTTTATACAATGTCACTAAATAATGTTTACATATCTTACATTACTCATTATTTGTTTTTATTATGGGTCCCCATGCTGCCAACACAGCAGCTACTCTGCCTGGGGTCCAACAAAATTAAGGCACTTTATACAATTCTAAAAACATTACAATACATTCACAGATTACACAACACACTGTGTGCCCTCAGGCCCCTACTCCACCATTACCACATATCTACAATTGTGTGTGTGTGTGTGCCAATATTTGTGTTGCTTCACATTCCCCGCTAAGGTGCATAAGGTGTTTTTTTAATCTGTTTTTTAAAATCTAAATGTACTGCTTGCGTCAGTTACTTGATGTGGAATAAAGTTCCATGTAGTCATGGCTCTATGTAGTACTGTGTGCCTCCCATAGTCTGTTCTGGACTTGGGGACTGTGAAGAGACCTCTTGTGGCATGTCTTGTGGGTATGCATGGGTGTCTGAGCTGTGTGCCTGTAGTTTATACAGACAGCTCTGTGCATTCAACATGCATTCAACCTCTCATAAATGAAAGTAGTGATGAAGTTAATCTCTCCTCCACTTTCTGCCAGGAGAGATTGACATGCATATTATTAATTTTAGCTCTCTGTGTACATCCAAGGGTCAGCCGTGCTGCCCTGTTCTGAGCCAATTGCAATTTTCCTAAGTCCTTTTTTGTGGCACCTGACCACACGACTGAACAGTAGTCAAGGTGCAACAAAACTAGGGCTTGTAGGACCTGCCTTGTTGATAGTGCTGTTAAGAAGGCAGAGCATCCCATTATTATAGACAGACCTCTCCCAATCTTAGCTAGTACGGCATCAATGTTTTGACCATGACAGTTTACAATCTAGGGTACTCCAAGAAGTAGTCATCTCAACTTGCTCGATTTCCACATTATTACAATATGTAGTTGAGGTTTAGTGAATGTTTTGTTCCAAATACTATGCTTTTGGTTTTAGAAATATTTAGGACTAACTTATTCCTTGCCACCCACTCTGAAACTAACTGCAGCTCTTTGTTGAGTGTTGCAGTCATTTCAGTCGCTGTAGTAGCTGATGTGTAAAGTGATGAGTCATCCGCATACATAGACACACACTGTGGCTTTACTCAAAGTCAGTGGCATGTTGTTAGTAAAAATTTAAAAAACCAAGGGGCCTAGGGAATTCCTGATTGTAACATTTGAGGCTTCCATTAAAGAACACCCTCTGTGTTCTGTTAGACAAGTAACTCTTTATTCACATTATAGCAGGGGGTGTAAAGCCATAAAACATTTTTTTTCCAGCAGACTATGATCGATAATGTCAAAAGCTGCACTGTAGTCTAACAAGACAGCCCCCACAATCAATTTCTCTCAGCCAATCATCAGTCATTTGTGTAAGCGCTGTGCTTGTTGAGTGTCCTTCCCTATAAGCATGCTGAAATTCTGTTGTCAATTTGTTTACTGTGAAACAGCATTGTATCTGGTCGAACACCATTTTTTCCAGAAGTTTCTTAAGGGTTGGTAACAGGCTGATTGGTCGGCTATTTGTGCCAGTAAAGGGGGCTTTACTATTCTTGGGTAGTGGAATGACTTTTTAGCTTCCCTCCAGGCCTGAGGGAACACTTTCTCTTGTAGGCTTAAATTGAAAATGTGGCAAATAGGAGTGGCAATATCTTCTGCTATTATCCTCAGTAATTTTCCAACCAGATTGTCAGACCCCTGTGGCTTGTCATTGTTGATGGACAACAATATTTTTGTTCACCTCTTCCACACTGACTTTACAGAATTCAAAAGTACAATTATTGTCTTTCATCATTTGTCCGATATACAGTACTTGGATGTGTAGAGTAGTGTAAGCGTTTGTTGCGTTTGTTTGTTGCGTTTGTTTGTTATCTTGCCAATGAAAAAGTAATTAAAGTAGTTTGCAATATCAGTGAGCCATCTGATTCTATGAATGAAGGAGCCATGTTGGCTTTTTTTTCCAAAAATTTTATTTATGGTGCCCCAGAGGTTTTGACTATTTTATCTTTATTTTACGAGGCAAGTCAGTTAAGAACAAATTCCTATTTTCAATGACAGCCGAGGAACAGTGGGTTAACTTCCTTGTTCAGGGGCAGAACAACATATTTGTATCTTGTCAGCTCAGGGATGGACTAGTAACCTTTCGGTTACTAGTCCAATGCTCTAACCACTAGGCTACGCTGCCGCCCGTGTCATTCTTAATATCATTCATCTTTGTTTATTTTTCTTTTCATTTTTTGTTTAGTCACATTGATTTCTTAATTTGCAGTGCATTTGCCAATTGGTTGTGCAGCCAGACTTATTTGCCATACCTTTTGCCTCATCCCTCTCAACCATACCATTTTTCAATTCCTCATCAATCCGAGGGGATTTCATAAATCGATCAAGTGCAGCGTCTGTTTGCTCCTCATTACTCACCACAGACCAGCAAATATTCTTTACATCATCAACATATGAATCACTACAAAACATCTTGTATGACCTCTTATACACTATATTAGGCCCAGCCTTTGGAACTTTGGTTTTCCTAGATATGGCTATTATATTGTGATCACTACATCCTATGGATTTGGATACTATTTTAAAGCAAATATCTGCAGCGTTAGTAAAGATGTGATCAATACATGTTGATGATTTAAATTGTGTGCTGTTTGTAACTACCCTGGTAGGTTGACAACCTGATCCAGGTTGCAGGCACTGGTTACAGTTTGATGTTTATTCCTGAGTGGGCAGCTTGATGATAGCCAGTCAATATTTAAATCACCCAGTAAATATATTTCTCTGTTGATATCGCATACATTATCAAGCATTTCACACATACAGTATTATCCAGATACTGACTGTTAGCACTTGGTCTATAGCAGCTTCCCCCAAAAATGGGCTTTAGGTGAGGCAGATGAACCTGTAGCCATATTACTTCGACAGTATTTAACATTAGATCGTATCTAAGCCTTCACAGGAATGTGGTTCTGAATATAGACATTAACACCGCCTCCGTTGGCATTTCAGTCTTTTCGGTAGATGTTATTATCTAGGTGAGTTTCAGAGAATATGCATGTCATCTCTTACAAGCAAGTTACTGACTTCATGAACCTTGTTTATTAGGCTACATATGTTAATATGGGCTATTTTTAGCACTTTTCTGGGTTGCTTGATTGTTTTTAACGCTTTACTGGGAAGCTTATCAGGGGTAGACTTACTCATGTTATTTACATTGGAGCTGATAGTGCAGGGTGAGCTGCATAAAGTGGTCTTCCTACTATTGCACACCGCCTCAGTGTTAAGAGTGTAACTCTGGTTTATTGGCTCATGATTACTGCTTACAATAGCTGTAGGATAAACAGATGTATTCGGTGCAATTAGGGGTACATAAATTAAATGACATACATTGTGTTTTCCAATGCCCCTAAGATCATGTACATTTGATGCAGCATTATGACGACTCATTGTAACAATGGTAGGGATTAACTGAGCTGGTCTTGGATCATTTACCAGTCATTGTTTCAACGCAGCCTTGAAATGCGTGGACAGAGTCCATGAGCCAAGATGATTTGGATGGACTCCATCAGTATCTTCTGTTTCAGAAGGTGTCAAAGTTATCCATAAAAATGACTCCAGCAGAGCTGCAGTAGTCTTTTAGCCAGATGTGTAATGCCAGCAGTCTGCTGAATCTTTTACACCCGCAGCCCAACGATGGTACTGGACCTGAAATTATTGGCTGTTTTTTGGAGTCTTTTAATGCTAATATCCATTTTCATAGACTACGGCAGTATCAGCTCCCGGCATCTGTGGTAGAACAGTTGGAAGCAGCCTTGTTATGTCCTGTACTCGTGTTCCTGGGTAGCACAGGGTTTTTGACTTGGGGACCGAGATGTTTCTTACCATAGAGCTGCCTATGATGACAGCTGGTGATGTTGAATGGGCCGGTGTCTCATGCAGCCTCACGGTCTGGTGAGGCTGGGAGCTCCGAGGAGCTGAACCCGAGGTAGAAGCCACCGAGGTAGAAGCCACCGGAGAGGGAGACCGAACCGAGGACGAAGACGCAGGTACCTCCGGATCCGATCTTGATTGGGAAGCCACCAAGGACAAAGGCGCCGGAACCTCTGGATCCAGGGCGGCAAAGCTGTTTCTGGTCTATGTCAGTTCCAGGCTCAACATCTTCATGGGGACCCCCGCTGCCAGAGGATGCCGCCTTCGACTTCCACAGCGAGTGACGTACCTCCATACATAATAAAATAAAAGCCTGAATACAGTATATACTGTATTTTGTACCATCTATTGCACCTTGCCTAGGCCTCTCGGCCATCGCTCATCCATATATTTATATGTACATATTCTCATTCAACCCTTTTAGAATTGTGTGTATTAGGTAGTTGTTGGGGAATTGTTAGATCACTTGTTAGATATTACTGCACTGTCGGAACCAGAAGCACAAGCATTTCGCTACACTCGCATTAACATCTGCTAGCCATATGTATGTGACCAATAAAATTTGATTTGACACCTACTTTATTTTCAGGGAAGTGACATCATCAATGAGCTTCGCTCCTTCACAGGTACACTCAGGCTTCCTGTTATTGGGAGTATCTTTTGACATGGGATAAATCAAACTGTTGGTGACTTTTGTTGAATGTGTTTCAACCACCTTCTATATCAAGGCTTTTGCCCTGACAATAGTATTGAATTGAATCAAAAAACATCTGCTCCTCAAAAGCCATGTCTCTGTCAGGCCTTTTACAACAGCAATAAATCACATTACTATCATATTTGTGGAATGAATTGAATCCATAAAATGTTAATGTGTGAAAAAAGGCACTGATACTGCAAATAGCAGATGTGAATTTAGCCTTCTCCAATCCAATCCCGTGTGCATTAACCTTTAGAGAGTATTAGCAGAGCAGTGCTGAATACATTTTGATTCCCAGGGTGTGGAAGGTACGTGCAGAGGAGCTGAACAGTAGAATGATACAGCAGCAGGGTGGTCCTCTCCTCCTGGTATTGAGGCAGCTCACAACAGACTGGTGTTGGTGTGAAGGGTAGCAAGGAGCAAAGGATCACAGCGGTGTCTGCATGGATGACAATAGTGTGTTTGGGAGATAACAGAAAAAAAATTGTTTGTCGCTGGGTGGTCTATTTTATGTACACAATATTGCATGTGTGTGGCTATGAATTTGTGTTTGAATGAGTGCATCCATCCTTGTTGTCTGTGGAAATTTTTTTGCCTGAATACATTACTGTTTGTCAGTGCTGCAAACACATGTTCCTTGTGTCTCCCTGTCTCCTGTGCTCTAATGTGAGCTACTAATGTGAGACCTCGAGTGGCTGAGCTGCTGTGTAAAGCTGCTATTTTCTTTGAAAGATCACCTGTTTTCGCTTAAATGGCCAATGCAGATGTTTTTATATCAATCTCAAATAATTTCTGGGTAACAATTAAGTAGCTTTTTAGCAAAAACGATTTATTAAACAAGAATTTTGATAGGACTGTCTGGGAGTGAGTGGTCTGAGTGGGGAGGGGAGAACTAGATGTTCTTAGAAGAGAGGTTTGGAACTCTCTTTGTTATTGATCTATTAAGCAATTCACTTCATAGTGATTGATGTCTGTCGATATGATGTCTGTCCTGCGTAGGTTGTATTTTCAATCAGAAACTATCTGGAAATAACACTTCTTTTTTTTTCAAACATTTACAATGTTAGTTTCATGTTGCAATGAAACACGGGGAAAACTGCATTTTGACTGCGCTGGGCCTTTATGTACATTCTCTAAAGATCAGTAGCCTTCTCCATACAATCTTCACACAGTGTAATGGATCTGCTGAGGGCTGTCTGCCATTGTTCGTTGGTGTGTGAGACCCAGGTCCCGTTCTCTCCGCTTGCCTCCCTGTGACGGATCTCCTCTGCTCCGGTTCTGCTGACACACTGGTCACTATGCCATAGCCTTAAGAAACTTAAGATCCTCTGTGTTACTCGGACCTCCACGCACGCTTGTCAGAGGCATTTGCATGAACTTTCGACTTACGGCGGCTCTGTGTTCACTTGGGTCACTCTTTATACGAATGTTGGCAGGGGATGTGCTGTTTTTAAAAGGAGATACATAAGGTGTGGCTAACTTCCCTGTCAGAGCTGATCTGTGTTTAAAGTAGGCCTACATGAAGATACATTGCTATGTAAAGATAATAGAGAATGATATGGCTGGCTTACCTAAAGCCAGGCCCTAAGCACTTCTCTCAGATCTACAGCAGGATATTATGGTCTCTGTGACAGTGAGGGGATCGAGTCACATTCAGGATTATAGGACTAACACTGGCTGATGGCTGGAGATAAGACATGGTTGTGTTTAGCCTACATGGTATATACTCAGACACACACCAGGGTACTGCTTTATAGTCTGCCACAGTCTCTTTATTGAAATAACCTACCCAGCCACAGTGGGCACCATTGTATGTGACAGCATAAACCAATGTCTTTCATGGCCCGTAATCGAGAAACTGTATGTGGAACTAATATATGACACCTTGTAAATCCAGTTCAATGATCCAGTTCGGATTGATGTCATCTGCACCCTATTCCCTTTAGTGCACTACTTTTGATTTAGCCCATAGGGCTCTTGTCAAAGTTAGTGCACTAAATAGGGAATAGGATGCCATTTGGGACGGACACATTCAGTACTGTCTAGTAAACTAACGTGTTTCTGCAGAGGAGACTAAGCCTGTCCTGGTCAATGCCCTTTCATATTCAATACTGCATTCCCCCCTCATTTATAAAACATTCAAACAACATTTGGAACAGAAAGGTAATTCCTTTGATCGGGGAACTCTCCAACACCAGCCTTCTTCTCCTCCACCTGTACCAGTGATGGATTCATTAGAGGAGGAGGGAACCAGGGCTCCTTCCCCCTCCTTCTCTTTCATCCTTCTCTCTCCTTCTATTTCCTGTCCAAGTCCCATCAGTGCTTTCTTCTTCCTCTCAGCACATGCCATCCCTCCTCTGGACTGCCAGGGCTCGGTGCAGCATGCAGCATTTCTCTCCGTCCTGAATACATAAAGTATGGGACCCGAGGAAGTGGAATTGCCAGAGGATACGGACTTCAGTCTAAATTAACAAAATGGCTTCTGTCTTTTCTAAAGGTAGCAGTCATTTCAGTACTTTGTGTACAGAATGTCTTTCTAAAGCTTGAGGCTAACGCTAGCTGCTGTGCCTTGTCACCTATCTGAAGGTAGAGGGAGAGTCTCGTATCCCAATTTGTTTTCTACTAGAACAGAGGAAACAGCTGCCAGTGTTTTCAGCCAACCAGACACAACACACTTGAGGGAAGATGAACAATTAGCTCTTTGTGATGAGTTTCTCCTCGATCTATCAGCCTGGGGAATATAGCAGCCCCACAGGAATAGACTGGATTCTAGTAGCTCAGATAGAGTTAATGCTGTCTCTCCCTGCAGTGCTGTTGTAGGAGAGACATGTTATTTTTGATTTGTTTCAAAACTTTTTTAGTTTGTACATGCTGCACCACTTTGCGCTAAGATTTTGGTATGGAATAATTCGTAAGTGAAGTTATTTAATCATTTCACATGCCTCTGTATGGAAGACCATATCTGTCACAGATTAAAATATATAATGTTTCTTACTTGAGGCAGCTCATGCTTTTAGCTTTACGAAAAATGGGTTGTACTTTAATCATAATTGCATAACAAGCAAAACATTTTGAACCATTGAAGAAGTCTGTTGGAAGGCAATTTGAGTTACAAATCAAATCAATGTTTAATTGTCACATACACATGGTTAGCAGATGTTAATGTGAGTGTAGCAAAATGCTTGTGTTTCTCGTTCTGACAGGGCAGTAATATCTAAAGTAATCTAACAATTCCCCAACAACTACCTAATACACACAAATCTAAAGGAGTGAAATAATATGTGTATGTAAGTATATGGATGAGCGATGGCCAAGCAGCATAGGCAAGGTAGATAGATGGTATAAAATACAGTATATACATGTGATATGAGTAATGTAAGATATGTAAACATTATTACTAAACATTATTTAGAGTGGCATTGTATAAAGTGACTAGTGGTCCATTTATTAAATTGGCCAGTGATTGGGTCTCAATGTAGGCAGCAGCCTCTCAGTTAGTGATTGCTGTTTAGCAGTCTGATGGCCTTGAGATAGAAGCTGTTTTTCAGTCTCTCGGTCCCAGCGTTGATGCACCTGTACTGACCTCACCTTCTGGATGGTAGCGGTGTGAACAGGCAGTGGCTTGGGTGGTTATGTCCTTGATGATCTTTTGGGCCTTCCTGTGACAATGGGTGCTGTAGGTGTCATGGAGGGCAGGTAGTTTGCCACCGGTGATGCATTGTGCAGACCGCACCACCCTCTGGAGAGCCTTGCGGTTGAGGGCAGGGCAGTTACCGTACCAGGCTGTGATACAGCTCGACTGGATGCTCTCGATTGTGCATCTGTAAAAGTTTGTCAGGATTTTGGGTGGCAAGCCAAATTTCTTCAGCCTCCTGAGGTTGAATATTTGCTGTTGCTCCTTCTTCACCACACTGTCTGTGTGGGTGGACCATTTCAGTTTGTCCACCTTCTCCACTGCTGCCCCTTTGATGTGGATAGAGGGTGCTCCCTCTGCTGTTTTGAATTGTTTGAGGCAATTTATAGTTACAATCTTTTACTGTAACATTATTACCTCTCTTCTCAGCTCAGCCCAGCTTCATAAAAACATGAAGCAGATCAAATTCTTTGGTCTTTTAAAAACCTGCTGTATGTAAAATATTGTGTGCTATAGCTTGGAAAATAAATACATGTGACTCTGGAGGGACTATTCCTGTTACCCAGAAAGCAGTCTGAGATTTGAGGGATCACATAGTTCAATTTACAAACCAAAGGTTGTTGAGGTGTTTATCCCAACCTTCTTCATTAAAGACAGCCGATGTAGGATTTACACCTCTGTCTGAGACGCCATCCAAATACAAGAGGAATAACAGTCTCTCTGATAGGCCAGCTGGTAATAACACTCTCTGATAGGCCGCCTGGCCGGCCTGTTGAATAATGCATCTCCCGTCTCTCGCTTTGTGCCTAAGTGGGCCAAACTATGGCTCCAGAGTTTCAGTACAACAGGAAGGACCCCAGGCTTTCTGTGGCCTCGTTTAATCAAAGTCCAGAGCTATCTGAGGTCCAGCGCTGGCTCCACTGTCACCTCCACTATGATATCAGCTCTTGTTGGAGACATTTAAAAAAGGAAGCCTTTAACTGCTACAGGAAAAAGGCAGGGCTACACTGAACTATAGACTGTGTCTGGTTTGCGGATGAAGACATGTGGAAGACCTGACTCAGGAATATTTCAACACCTCTTTCTTACGCTATCTCATTCTGCCCTCCCCTCTCTCCCACCACATCAATCATCTCCGTAACACGTGATATAGGAATCCGCCTTTTAACTCAGCACCATGCTCAGAGCAGCACAAGCATCAAAAGGGACCCTGTGGTCCTCTTTCTCGCTCTCTCTCTGTCTCGCTCTCTGTCTCAATTCAATTCAAGTGGATTTATTGGCATGGGAAATTGCCAAAGCAAGTGAGGTAGAAAATATACTAAAGTGAAATAAACAATAAAAATTAACAGTAAACATTACACTCACAGAAGTTTCAAAATAATAAAGGCATTACAAATGTCATATTATGTATATATACAGTGTTGTAACAATGTATAAATGGTTAAAGTACACAAGGGAAAATAAATAAGCATAAATATGGGTTTACAATGGTGTTTGTTCTTCACTGGTTGCACAAATCTTGCTGCTGTGATGGCACACTGGAATTTCACCCAGTAGATATGGGAGTTTATCAAAATTGGGTTTGTTTTCGAATTCTTTGTGGGTCTGTGTAATCGGAGGGAAATATGTGTCTCTAAGGTCATACATTGGGCAGGAGGTTAGGAAGTGCAAGCTCAGTTTCCACCTCATTTTGTGGGCAGTGTGCACATAGCCTGTCTTCTCTTGAGAGAAGTCTGCCTACGGTGGCCTTTCTCAATAGCAAGGCTATGCTCACTGAGTCTGTACATAGTCAAAGCTTTCCTTACGTTTGGGTCAGTCACAGTGGTCAGGTAGTCTACCACTGTGTACTCTCTGTTTAGGGCCAAATAGCATTCTAGTTTGCTCTGTTTCTTTGTTAATTCTTTCCAATGTGTCAAGTAATTATCTTTTTGTTTTCTCATGATTTGGTTGGGTCTAATTGTGTTGCTGTCCTGGGGCTCTGTGGGGTCTGTTTGTGAACAGAGCCCGAGGACCAGCTTGCTTAGGGGACTCTTCTCCAGGTTCATCTCCCTGTAGGTTATGGCTTTGTTATGGAAGGTTTGGGAATCGCTTCTTTTTAGGTGGTTGTATAATTTAACGGCTCTTGAGTCTAAGGCTTTTTTGAAATCAACAAAGCATGAGAAGACTTTGGCTTTGTTTTGATTTGTTTGTCAATTAGGGTGTGCAGGGTGAATACATGGTCTGTTGCACGGTAATTTGGTAGAAAGCCAATTTGACATTTGCTCAGTACATTGAGGAAATGTATGAGTCTGCTGTTAATGATAATGCAGAGGATTTACCCAAGGTTGCTGTTGACGCATATCCCACGGTAGTTATTGGGGTCAAATTTGTCTCCATTTTTGTGGATTGAGGTGATCAGTCCTTGGTTCCAAATATTGGGGAAGATGCCAGAGCTAAGGATGATGTGAAAGAGTTTTGGTATAGCCAATTGGAATTTGTTGTCTGTATATTTGATCATTTCATTGAGGATACCATCAACACCACATGCTTTTTTGGGTTGGAGGGTTTTTTATTTTGTCCTGTAGCTCATTCAAGGTAATTGCAGAATCCAGTGGGTTCTGGTAGTCTTTAATAGTTGATTGTAAGATTTGTATTTGATCATGCATAGGTTTGTGTTATATAGCCAAAAAGATTGGAGAAGTGGTTTACCCATACATCTCCATTTTGGATAGATAATTCTTCGTGTTTAGTGTTTTCCAATTTTCCCAGAAGTGGTTAGAATCTATGGATTCTTCAATTACATTGAGCTGATTTCAGACGTGCTGTTCCTTCTTTTTCCATATTTGTCCATGTATTTCTGTATTGTTTTAGTGATTCACCATAGCGAAGGCGTAGACTCAGGTTTTCCGGGTCTCTCTGTTTTTGGTTGGACACTAAGAATTTCTTTCTTAGATTTTTGCATTCTTCATCAAACCGTTTGTCATTGTTGTTCATTTTCTTCGGCCACTAGAATGGGACACTAGTCACTTAAATAATGTTTACATATCTAGTATTACTCATCTCATATGTATATACTGTTTTATATGCTATTCTACGGTATCTTAGTCACTTAAAAATGTTTACATGTATGGCATTACTCATCTCATATGTGTATATACTCTATTCTATACTATTCTACTGTATCTTAGTCCGTTCCTCTCTGATATAGCTCGTCCATATGTACAGTATATAGTCTTAATTCATTCTGACTTAGATTTGTGTGTGTTTGGTATATGCTTTGTAATTTGTTAGATATTACTGCACTGTCGGAGCTAGAAGCATAAGCATTTCGCTACACCCGCAATAACATCTAATCACGTGTATGTGACCAATAAAATTTGATTTGATTTGAATATCCCTAGCCTATGTCAATCTTCCATCCCCATAATAGAAAAGTTAACCTACTGTATTCTATTGGTCAGCTTGTCATTCTGTGTGAAAGAAATTGCCTATTCTAAACAGATTCTGGGACAGTTTGTGGATCCCAAATTCATACAACCAGTACATCAAAAATAGTTGTAAAAAGCATTGAGGCTGATGCAACAGATCACATTATAGCTGCGCAGCAATGCCCACACGCAGTAGGCTATGAGCAAATGTTTATTCCATTATGCAATTAGCAGGAAAACACCATTGTCAAAAGCGCACTGCACATGCAAGCGGTTTCATGTGACAGAGATGAAAATATCCATTAGAAATTTAAAGATGAGAGATCTAAAGATGCAACAAATAGCATGGATGACTAGGATTGTGCCTTTGGTTACTGGAAAATGAAAGAAAGTTGATCTGAAAACCAAAATAAAATGAGAGATATAGGCTACTTGTTTCAATGGCATGTGAAAGTCTAACATATTTGCCTCCACATTTATAGAAACAGATTTTGGCTCTGCTAATTTGAAGCAAACTAAGTATATGTTTTCAAAATGCATATTGCAAAATGCTTACATTTCAAAGTGGTGTGTGTGACACGCTGAAGCCTCCCTACTGTTTCCTAAGCACTTGAATGGGAAGTGCGCTTTAATTACCACTTGAGAAAAAAAAGTTATTTTTAATCGTGGCCATCAAAACTGTTGGTTGCATGTTTCATGAGCTGAAATAAAATATCCCAGAAATATTCCATACGCACAATTTTTTTTTTTATTTCTCTCAAATTTTGTGCACAAATTTATATACATCCTGTTATTTTTTTTATTTAACCTTTATTTAACCAGGTAGGCCAGTTGAGAACAAGTTGATAATGCACAGCCCCGTGTCGCAAGGATATGTACACAATTGTTTATGTTTTTCCATGGCCTGCATACTCACCAGACATGTCACCCATTGAGCATGTTTGGGATGCGTATGACATGTACAACAGTGTATTCTAGTTCCCGCCAATATCCAGCAACTTAAAACAGCCATTGAAGAGGACTGGGACAACATTCCACAGGCCAAAATCAACAGCCTGATCAACTCTATGCGAAGGAGATGTCATGCTACATGAGCCCCTACCTTTTTTTAAGCTATCTGTGACCAACAGATATACAGTATATCTATATTCCCAGTCATGTAAAATCTATAGATTCGGGCCTAATTTATTTATTTAAATTGTTTGATATCTGTCATTCTGCCCCTGAACAGGCAGTTAACCCACTGTTCCTAGGCCGTCATTAAAAATAAGAATTTGTTCTTAACTGACTTGCCTAGTTAAATAAAGGTAAAAAAAAGAAAGAAAAAAAATGAACTGTAACTCAGTACAATCTTATTAATTGTTGCATGTTGCGTGTTATATTTTTGTTCAGTGTAGAATTGTTATAAAAACACATTTCCCTTCTGCAGCAATGGGAGCTGGAGCAGCAGCTCTCGAGCTGTCTGACAGATTTCCCGCTCAAACTAGGCGCTGTATCTGTGTGCTGTGCATGTGTGATATATACCAATCATAATAAAAATACACACCCACACAATTCATCTAAATGATGCTAATTAACCTATAGAACGATAAGCACGACCGGTCAAATGTATTTCCATCCACTGGTATTATTAATACAGAGGTGGCAGAGTAGCATAGTGGTTAGAGCATTGGAAAATCTGTTCTGCCCCTGAACAAGGCAGTTAATCCACTGTTCCTAGGCCATCATTAAAAATAAGGATTTGTTCTTAATTGACTTGCCTAGTTAAATAAAGGTTCAAAAAAAGAATAATTAATGAATAGGCTAAAATTCATTGTACTGTTATAATCTACACCTGGCTGCCCCTCGGAGCCTGGTTCCTCTCTAGGTTTCTTCCTTTTTTGGGGGTTTTTAGGCTGGGTTTCTGTATAGTTCTTTGTGACATTGGCTGATGTAACAAGGGCTTTCATATTTTGTAATGGGATTTTTTTTTTTTCTAGACAATTGGCCGTTGCCAATTTTATTTATCTTCTTTTCCTTTATTTATCGGCCAAAACCCGGCTACTACCGGCTAACTAAAACCCTGACACGCACATACAGTACATACATGCATCCACTGCTATCCTCCTAATTGAATTCCCTACCTTGGTGATTCGTGAGTGTGTGGGGCTTGTTTTATGATTTAGTTCCATATTCATAATGGAACAGGAATAAAAGCCATCTAAATCAGCTGTGGCTCCCAGCAGATTTATTGAACTTAGTGTAAAGGAGATATTGTGGTTTAGCGAAGGAGAAAGAGAGAGCGGTACAGTAGAGGCAGAGATTATTTTTGACTCATCATTCCCCTCCTTAAATTTGATTTTTAAATTGTGTTTTATAATTGATTTCAGAGGGTAGCAAAAGCCTTTGAAGTTTTACAGATGTGAAAAAGGTGGTGTAGGTGGCTTGACTGGTGTGTGTAGGTGTCTGTACGTGACATTATTCAGCAATTTGTACTACTTTCTGTTACTCCTAAATTACATTTAGCAGAGAACCAATGTTTCTATGGCTTCCCATAGATCCCTATGGCCTCTGCTATTCCATAATCTCTACATTGCATAGTGGAACTGGTGTCTGTTCGGTTTCTGGCTCACAATGATAAATGTGTGTAAGCCACAGTTCAAACCTTTCCCAGAGCAACTCTCTTCCTTCTCTCCACCTATTTATCTCTCTCTCCTTTTTTCTCTCCCTCCTTCCCTTCCTCTCTCTCTCTCCTGGCTGCCCTTGCCCCAGTTTCCTCTGTGTTCGGTCAGCCAGACAGTGTTGAGGCCAGCTAGTCAATCAATTAAATGCATTTATAAAGCCCTTTTTACATGAGCAGATGTCACAAAGTGTTTATACAGAAACACAGCCCAAAACCCCAAAGAGCAAGCAATGCAGATATAGAAGCACGGTGGCTAGGAGAAACTGCCTAGAAAGGCAGGAACCTAGGATGAAACTTAAAGAGGAACCTAGGATGAAACCTAGAGAGGAACCATACTCGGAGGGTTGGCCAGTGCCAATTATAGGAGTACATGGCCATTAAGGCTAGATCCTTCTTCAAGATGTTCAAAAGTAATAGAAGACCCGCAAGGTCAAATAATAATCAGTGGTTATACAGGGTGCAACAGGTCAGCATCTCAGGGGAAAATAAGGTAGCAGGTCCAGTGAACGCGTTCCATAGCCGCAGGCAGAACAGCAGAAACTGGATCAGCAGCACGACCAGTTGGCCTTGGGACGGGGACAGCCCGGAGTCGTCAGGCCAGGTATTACTGAGGCATGGTCCTAGGGCAGGTCCTCCGAGAGGGGAGCGAGAGAGATGGGAGAATTAGAGGGAGCATACTCAAGATCACACAGGACACCAGATAAGACAGGAGAAATACACCAGATAGGACAGACTGACATAGACTATTGCAGCATAGATACTGGACACTCAATGTCCGCTCCCACAGTGCTGCAGTAAAGGGGCGTGGTTGCTGTCTGTTTCTGCAGATTGAAACCGGCTGCAGCCGACCTTATCCCTCCCCTCCTACTAGTTTTATTTCCAGCCTCGTGTCCTGACCCCTCTGATGCTGACGCCCTCCAATGCCGCTAATGGTCAGATCACAGAGTATCTCTGTCCATATTCTCCTCTATCCTCCATCTATCTGTCTGACAATGAAACCTTTTATAACTGCTGTCTGGGAACCCACTCTGGTTCCATGGTCACTCTCTGTTCTCTCCTTCTCTCTTTCTGCACTTCTACTGATGCTGTCAGCCCCACTTGGTCATATCTCTAAAGATGATCCTCCAGTGCTATCGTATTCCACATTAGGTCTTAGAATGCCCTGTTGTTTTTTATTGGCAGTTTTCTCATACAGTAGGACATGTGGTCTCACCTATCATTAGGTTACACTGAATCACAGATGGTATCTAAGATCACTGTTCATCTCTGTTGGTCCCACTACACTAACAACCTCCGACAAATGACATTTACTCTAGTTTGAGTATTCATCTTGAAATTTGAGGTAATTGTGCAGCTCACTTGGTATCGTAGAGCACGGTGCTTGCACAACCAGTATTGTGGGTTGGATTCCCACTGTCCATAAGAAAACGTATGCTTGCATAACTGTAAATCACTTTGGATAAAATCGTCTGGTAGAAACCATATATTATCATAAACACTGAATGTACAAAACTTTAAGAACACCTGCTCTTTCCGAGACACAGACTGACCAGTTGAATCCAGATGAAAGCTATGATCCCTTATTGATTTCATTTGTTAAATCCACTTCAATCAGTGAAGACAGGTTAAAGAAGGATTTTTAAGCCTTGATAAAATTGAGACATGGATTGTGTGTATGTGACATTGAGGGTGAATGGGCAAGACAAAATATTGAAGTGCCTTTGTACAGGGTCTGCTAGCAGGTGCCAGGCTCACAGGTTTGAGTGTGTCAAGAACTGCAACGCTGCTGTGCTTTTCACACGCAACAGTTTCCTGTGTATCAAGAATGGTCTACCACCCAAAGGACATCCAACCAACTTGACACAACTTTGGGAAGCATTGGAGTCAACATGGGCCAGCATCCATGTGGAAAGTTTTCAACACCTTGTAGTCCATGCTACGACGAATCGAGACTGTTCTGAGGGCAAAAGGGGGTGCAACTCAATATTGTGAAAGGTGTTCCTTATATTTTGTACACTGTGTATTAATGTCATTGAGTTTTGATGAGCTGGGCTTATAAACTAATGAGCAAGTCAAGGTTATACCTAAGGAAGGTGTTGATGCTGAAACTCATTCCTTCTTTAATAAAGGACCAAAGTCTTCTTTGCCCTCCAAAAACATGAATCTTCAAGTCCTTGGCGACACCTACTCAGACAAACAGAAAATGACTGTACAGAGGCAAGTTTTATCAAGGCTTTTGCGTAGCCTGAATAAATGTAAAGATCCTGCTCTTTTTAGAATTTTATCAACCTCCTTTTGAACAATGACATCTCTAACCTATCTCTCTCTTTCCCCTCCCTCTATACAATATAGTATATCATTCCCTTGAGTGGGTGGAGGAGCAGGGGATGGCAGCATTTCATAAGAGCTCCTGCACTTAGTTGCTACAACACAGTGTCATGCACTTGTGGCTTCTTGACAAGGAATGATGGTATTAGTGATATTATAACGTCACATTAAAAAGTTCTACATAACAGTCCAGATACTGAGCTGATTCAGTGTTCAGGAGTTTAGAACTGGGAGGAACTGTCACGTTTGTCACAGATTACAATGATACACTGGGACATATAAAAGGGAATAATGCAGGAGTCAATACTGATTCTTTACGTGACATATCTAAATGAGCAACAGGGATATATATGAATGATGAACTCATTAACTCAGTACAAATGGACACCTCAAGTGGTTTTATACCCGAGTGTGTGTGTATAGAAAATGTATTCTTATTTACATTAGAATTGTAGTAAAAGTATATAAACTGCATGGTAATTGAATGAGATAAATTGCCTTGTATTGCACATATTGTTGTTCATCTTGCTGCATTGAACAGACTGATATCCAACAGTTCTGAAGTGAGAACAAGCTCTCTTGTTTGATCACCTTTGATGTTCATGAACAGTGTGGTCCAAAATGTTTGACCCCCATGATAAAGATAAGCAATAATGACTGTATAAAATACTAACTTCAAAAGTCAACTGACAAGTTAACTAATGGCTGCAGGTTCTTGGGTGAAAACATGGTCTTTTTCTAAATGAAATCTGCAGAATACAAAACAAAATATGGACTAAATATATATTTACAACGCAAACTGATTTTCAATATCCATCCTCTGTGAAGATAATCTGTTCTTGTTTTCATGGTGTGTTTCTGAGTCTTTCACCATAGAAATGGCCCTTCTCAACTTAGATTGATTTCCAATGGAAATGAAAATTACGAGGGTGTCAAGAAATGTTGATTGGTCCAACATCTCCAAATGTTACCACCTCCCAACGCCAAATATTGAAGATATGCAACCAAGAGTTGTGCGGTCCAAATGCAAATGAACGTTCTTATTCATTTCATCAACACTGTTAAGGTTATAGTATTGTAGAGAGCCATCAATCTAATGATTAATTCTATGTGATTTGTAATGACATTGGACAAATAACTGTTTTTACATTAAATTCGTAGCACCCACTTGAAATGCCCCATTTTTCAAATGTTTCAAAATGTTCTCATTCTAGAGCAGTGATTGAATGCCCTACACCCTATCAGAGTTGCCCTAGTGTTGACTCCTGCATGGAGATTGATGGACTGATAGAGGAGCATTTGAGAGCATAATTCATCCTTCATGTATTCTTGTCAAGGAGAATAAGCCGAACGGGAAGTCATCTTTGCAGCTCCTCTCCTGTAATCAATCTGCAAAGCCTGCTTTATCAAGATGCACACGTGTTGAGCGCTCCAGGCTTGTCTGCTCCTTCCTCTGGTGATTTAGTTTTAATCCTATGTGTCTTAGCTTTGTTCGCTGGGAGGGTCAAACACGCATCAGAGCAGCTGGAGCAGCCTTTTCATCATCTGGAGATAGGCCCACTGAATAAAATATCACCGGAGTCCAGTTATCAAGAGCATGTTAACATTGTTTGGGATTTTAAACAGAGTGAGAGTGTCTAGGATTTTTGTAAGCGAGGCGAGAGGTCACGGAGTTGTTGACATTTCCTTTGCTACAACAGACTGCTACTGGATTACAGTCACTGGACCACTCTGATGCAGGACATTGGAGCACTGTAATGATGTGATTGATATACGCTGAGTATACCAAACATTAGGAACACCTTCCTGATTATTGAGATGCACACCCCTTTTGCACTCAGAACAGCCTCAATTCGTCTGGGCACGGACTCTACAAGGTGTCGAAAGCATTTCCCATGTTGACTCCATTGCTTTCCACAAGGACAGATGTCCTTTGGGTGGTAGACCATTCTTGATACACACAAGAAACTGTTGAGTGTGAGCAGCGTTGCAGTTCTTGACAAAAACCGGTGTGCCTGGCAGCTACTACCATTACCCCGTTGAAAGGCACCTTTTGTCTTGCCCGTTCACCCTCTGAATGGCACACATACACAATCCATGCGTCAATTGTCTCAAGGCATAAACATCTTTCTTTATCCCCTTCATCTACACTGATTGAAGTGGATTTAACAAGTGACATCAAATAAAGCATCACAGCTTTAACCTGGTCAGTCTGTCATCGAAAGAGCAGGTGTTCTTAATGTATAGTCAGTGTATTGTACTGGGTGACTGGGCCACTATGCCACTGGGAGAGTGCTATAGGATTGTCTTACTGGCATCATGCGTTCTCAGTTTTCACGCTAGCCAGCTTTAGCAAGCATCTGGTCAGCAGACTGTGGTAAAACCAGTGGACAGGGTTTAGACTATATGGCATCGGAGACCTACTACATTGTGCTTGTTATACGCTGTTAAGCCACGCTCATCAGATTTCAATAATGGTTGAACAAAGGTTCTGTCTATTGATATTGAATTTGATATTGTGGGACTTTTTCTCCTCCTCTACTCTTTAACTACAGCTACTCCCAATGTGCCATGCACTGAAGAGGATCCTCTGCAGTGAAATCAGATTGTGTGCATGTCCAAGCATGAGGTGACTGGATAATGTGTTCATCTGTCTCCGACTAGCCTGTGGCCTTCTGTTATTGGCTAATGGTGCACGGAACACTCATTAGCTATGAGACCATAGACAGTGCACTTTCATCCCAACTACCTGCACACCATTTACCATAGAGCCCATCTAATAGATGTTTATGGTATCTTGTAAAGTAGTCCAAGTGTGATGCAGGAAATTAAGTCATGACCCCCCCCACTGTGTTCCCCACCCAGGAGACACACTGGCCTCTAATGCATCACACTGGCCTCTAATGCATCACACACTTAGAGATGCTTCATAGATCTGCTATGCATCTCAAGTAGACCAGTGTTGCATGCAGTGAATCAATGTCTTAGGCAGGATCACATTTCTCATGCCTGTTTTTCAATATGTATTTTCGCCCCCAACGCCAGTGGACTGGAGGAGAGCCGAGAAACAGACACTCGATATGGGGTGAATGTATCAAATAGAAACTCAATCTGTACTGTAGCAGGCTAGCAGACATGTAACCATGTAATGGTAGAAAGGTGTGGCAGACAAGGGCAGTGGAAGGGCTGTAAGGACTAAACTTTATTCACATTCACCTCAAATCCCCCTCTGCTAAGAGATGTTGTAAAGAGCTGTCTAGCAACGCTTTATAACTTTTCACTGCATCTTTGAGTTGCCGGAGGCTTCCTGTTTAACTGGCCAAAGACTCTAGCTTTAAAAAATGTGTTAACAACTTTTTGAAATCTTTGATCATTGGATTAGATCAAGCTGTGTCAGTCTGTTGGTGTTGTGAAATATCAATGGATCTGTTTACTCTCTATGCACCAATTTGGAGACAATAAGTGATACACTAAACAGTTGAAGTCGGAAGTTTACATACTTAGGTTGGAGTCATTAAAACTGTTTTTTCAACCACTCCACACATTTCTTGTTTAGGACATCTAATGTGTGCATGACGTAAGTAATTTGTCCAACAATTGTTTACAGACAGATTATTTCACTTATAATTCACTGTATCACAATTCCAGTGGGTCAGAAGTTTACATAAACTGAATTGACTGCGCCTTTAAACAGCTTGGAAATTTCCAGATAATGATGTCATGGCTTTAGAAGCTTCTGAAAGGCTTATTTACATCATTTGAGTCAATTGGAGGTGTACCTGTGGATGTATTTCAAGGCCTACCTTCAAATGTTTGACATCATGGGAAAATCTGGTTCAAAAGTCTGGTTCATCCTTGGGAGCAATTTCCAAACGCCTGAAGGTACAACGCTTATCTATACAAACAATAGTGCGCAAGTATAAACACCATTGGACCACGTAGCTGTCATACCGCTCAGGAAGGAGACGCGTTATGTCTCCTAGAGATGAACGTACTTTGGTGCGAAAAGTGCAAATCAATCTCAGAACAACAGCAAAGGACCTTGTGAAGATGCTGGAGGAAACAGGTACAAATGTATCTAACCTGAAAGGCCACCCAGCAAGGAAGAAGCCTCTGCTCCAAAACCGCCATAAAAAAGCCAAACTACGGTTTGGGGGACAAAGATTGTACTTTTTGAGAAATTTCCCCTGGTATGATGAAACAGAAATAGAACTGTTTGGCCATAATGACCATCATCATGTTTGGAGGAAAAAGGGGGAGGCTTGCAAGTCGAAGAACACCATCCCAACCGTGAAGCACAGGGGTGGCAACATCGTGTTGTGGGGGTGCTTTGCTGGAGAAGGGACCGGTGCACTTCACAAAGTAGATGGCATCATGAGGGAGGAAAATTATGTGGATGTATTGAAGCAACATCTCAAGACATCAGTCAAGAAGTTTAAGCTTGGTCGCAAATGGGTCTTACAAATGGACAATGACCCCAAGGATACTTCCAAAGTTAAGAACAACAAAGTCAAGGTATTGGAGTGGCCATCACAATGCCCTGACCTCAATCCTATAGAAAATGTATGGTTAGAACTGAAAGTGTGTGAGCGCAAGGAGATCTACAAACCAGCTCTGTCAGGAGGAATGGGCAAAAATTCACCCAACTTGTTGTGGGAAGCTTGTGGAAGACTACTCGACATGTTTGACCCAAGTTAAACATTTTAAAGGCAACGTTAACAAATTCTAATTGAGTGTATGCAAACTTCAGACCCACTAGGAATGTGATGAAAGAAATAAAAGATGAAATAAATCATTCTCTCTACTATTATTCTGACATTTCACGTTCTTAAAATAAAATGGTGATCTAACTGACCTAAAACAGGGTATTTTTACTCAGATTAAATGTCAGGAATTGTGAAAAACTGAGATTAAATGTATTTGACTAAGGTGTATGTAAACTTCCGACTTCAACTGTACATACACTGCGTGCACAATTTTTAGGCAAGTGAGTTTTCTGATCTTATCATTATTTCTATGCACATTTCATTATTTCTATGCACATTTTCCGACTCCAAACCATATAAACTTGTGCTAATTGCTTATTGAGTGCTTATTGGATTTAATCATTTTCAGGTGATATGTGCTTGTGTAATGAGGGATGTTGTGGCGAAAGTGAATAACACATATCAAAATGTGCATATTTGTTAGGCAGCTTCATTACCTCAGGTAAAATGGGCCAAAAAAGAGATTTAAGGGACACTGAAAAGTCAAAAATTGTCAAATGCCTTTCAGATGGATGCACTCTTGAAATAGCTAAACTGTCGAGGCGTGACCACTGGACAATCAAATGTTTTGTTGCGAATAGTCATCTGGGGTGCAAAATATGCATGGAGAACAAAATGCGCTATTTATTAAAACTGCAAAAGATTTCAGAAGAATTAAACGTCAAGCTACCAGGAACCCATTATCCTCCAGTGCCACCATATTACAGAACTGCAACCTACCTGGAGTGTCCAGAAGTACATGGTGCCAAGTGCTCAGAGACATGGCCAAGGTCAAGATGGCTGAAACACGACCACCACTGAATATGATTCACAAGTTGAAGCGTCAAGACTGGGCAAAGATATACCTGAAAACAGATTTTTCTGTCTTAAGGTTTTATGGTCAGATGAAATGACAGTGACTCTTGATGAACCAGATGTTTGGGACCGTGGCTGGATCAGTAATGGATACAGGGCACCACTTCGAGTCAGGCACCAGCAAGGTGGAGGAGGTGTACTGGTATGAGCTGCTATCATTAAGGATGAGGTAGTTGGACCTTTTCAGGTTGAAGATGGACTGAAACTCAACTCTCAAACCTCCTGCCAGTTTCTGGAAGATACTTTCTTCAAGCAGTGGTCCAGGAGGAAGTCCTCAGCATTCAAGAAGGCCATGATCTTTATGCAGGACAATGCTCCATCACATGCATCCAAGTACTCCACTGCTTGGCTAGCCAGCAAGGGCCTCAAAGCTGCCTGAACAATGACCTGGCCCCCTTCCTCACCCAACTTAAATCCTATTGAGAACATGTGGGCCCTTCTCAAACGTGAGATTTACAGTGAGGGAAGAGGTGTACCTCTTTGAACAGCATTTGGGAGGCTGTGGTTGCTGCTTCAGCAAAAGTTGATTGTGAACAGATCAAGAAACTGACAGAATCAATGGATGAAACTGACTATCCTACCGATCCTTGACTTCGGCGATGTCATTTACAAAATAGCCTCCAACACTCTACTCAGCAAATTGGATGCTGTCTATCACAGTGCCATCCGTTTTGTCACCAAAGCCCCATATACTACCCACTACTGCAACCTGTATGCTCTCGTTGGCTGGCCCTCACTACATATTCGTCGCCAAACCCACTGGCTCAAGGTCATCTATAAGTCTTTGCTAGGTAAAGCCCCGCCTTATCTCAGCTCACTGGTCACCATAGCTACAACCACCCGTAGCACGTACTCCAGCAGGTATATTTTACTGGTCATTCCCAAAGCCAACAATTCCTTTGGCCGCCTTTCCTTCCAGTTCTCTGCTGCCAATGACTGGAACAAATTGCAAAAATTACTGAATCACATCTCCCTCTCAGCCAATCTGTAAATGGCACACCCAACTTCCTCATCCCCATATTGTTATTTATAGTCTTGCTCTTTTGCACCCCAGTATCTCTACTTGCACATCATCTGCACATCTTTCACTCCAGTGTTAATGCTAAATTGTAATTATTTTGCCTCTATGGCCTATATATTGCCTTACTCTTCTACATTTGTACACACTGTACATAGATTTTTATATTGTGTTGTTTACTGTACGTTTGTTTATCCCATGTGTAACTATGTTGTTTTTGTCGCACTGCTTTGCTTTATCTTGGCCAGGTTGCAGTTGTGAATGAGAACTTGTTCTAAACTGGCCTACCTGGTTAAATAAAGGTAAAATAAAAATAAAGATTTGTGATACTTATTTGTTACACTTACTCTAAAAATTGAGAATAAACAAGTTAGTTGGCTAATAATTGTGCACACTTGAATGACAACTCACTTTGTTAAACATTCAGGTTTGAGGTTCAATAACATTTTGGATTTAGTGAGAGCATTGTGTTTGCTCAACAATAATCCTGAGGAATACAATTTGCCAAATAATTGTGCACGCAGTGTACAAAAGTATGTGGACACCCCTTCAAATTAGTGCATTTGACTATTTCAGCTGACAGGTGTATAAAATCGAGTACAGAGCCATGCAATCTCCATAGAAAATATTGGCAGTAGAATAGCCTTATTGAAGAGCTCAGTGACTTTCAACATGGCACCATAAAAGGATGCCACCTTTCTAACAAGTCAGTTCATAAAATTGTCGCTGCCTCTGTCAATTGTAAGTGCTGTTATTGTGAAGTGGAAACGTCAATGAGCAACAACGGCTCAGCTGCGAAGTGGAAGGCCACACAAGCTCACAGAACGGGACCACCAAGTGCTGAAGCAATCACTACTGAGTTGCAACACTCACTACCAAGTTCCAAACTGCCTCTGGAAGCAACATCAGCACAAGAACTGTTCGGGGGCTTCATGAAATGGGGGTTTCCATGGCGGAGCAGCCGCACACAAGCCTAAAGTCACTATGCGTAATGCTAAGCATCGGCTGGAGTGATGCAAAGCTTGCCGCTATTGGACTCTGGAGTGATGCAAAGCTTCACCATCTGGCAGTACGACGGACTAATCTGTTTGGCAGATGCCATGAGAACGCAACCTGCCCCAATACATATTGCCATATTGCCTGTAAACTGTAAAGTTTGGTGGAGGAGGGATAATGGTCTGGGGCTGTTTTTCATGGTTCGGGTTAGGCCCTTTACACCAAACCCAAACCAGACGTGCCAAATAGATTTTTTCCCCCACACCAAACGCGATCACGACACGCAGGTTGAATATCAAAACAAACTCTAAACCAATTATATTAATTTGGGAACAGGTCGAAAAGCATTAAACATTTATGCCAATTTAGCTAGCTAGCTTGCAGTTGCTAGCTAATTGGTCCTATTAAGATAGCTTCCTGTTGCTAGCTAATTTGTCCTGGGATATAAACGTTGAGTTGTTATTTTACCTGAAATGGTCCTCTACTCTGACAATTAATCCACACATAAAACGGTCAACTGAATAGTTTCTAGTCATCTCTCCTCCTTCCAGGCTTTTTCTTCTTTGAACTTTATGTGGCGATTGGCATCTAACTTTCATAGGTGTATTGTCACGACTGACCGACCTCCGTTCATCTTTCAATCACCCACGTGGGTATAACCAATGAGGAGATGGCACGTTCCCTTTTGCTGTAGTCTGTAATCATCGGAGGTTATTTACATGGCTTTTAAAAGTGCCATCCCTTTTTCCCGACACATATTTGTGTTGTCACACTCTTATTTAGTCACTGCTATTGAATTAACACCATCAAAGGCGATGTTCTACTGTCAGCCTTGCTATGAGATAACAAGTCATTGGGAGCTTCGACACTCATCCTGGCATTCCCTTTATTAATAAGAACAAAGCACAAGAGAGCATCATCTTTCTCCTCTTCAGCACTGGTCTATTCTATCATGCACCACTTCCAAAGAAAGTGTGCTTGTTTTTAGAGATGTGCCTCAAGTTCTCCTTTAGGCAACAATCAAAAATAAATGTTCTGTGCTTCTCTTTGACTGAACCTGAGTTAGCCTGTGTAGTGAACGTGTGTGTTGGAGCAGCAGAGGTGCTGGTGCTGAGCTGGACACAGTGACTTGTCCGTCTAGGTTAGTCGTTTGACCATATAATTAGAATACTAGAATGGAGATGAACATTCTTATTATGGGATAATAAACTTTCCATCAATGTCAGCAAAATGATGGAGCTGATCGTGAACTTCGGATATAGAGCACGCTTCATCTTCAAGTTCTCCGGTGTGCACATCACTGATAACTTGAAATGGTCCATCCACGCATACACTGTGGTGAAGGAGGCGCAATAGCGCCTCTTCAACTTCAGGAAGCTGAAGAAGTGCAGCTTGGCCCCTAAGACCCTCACGAACTTCTACAGATGCACCATTGAGAGCATCCTGTTGGGCTGTGTCACCGCCTGGTACAGCAACTGCACCGTCTGCAACGGCAAGGCTCTCCAGATGGTGGTGCAGTCAACCCAACTCATCACCAGGGTTCACACTGCCTGCCCTCCAGGACATCTACAGCACCCGGTGTCACAGGAAGGCCAAGAAGATCATCAAGGACCTCAGCCACCCAAGCCATGACCTGTTCGCCCGGCTACCAACTATAAACAACTTGTTTTGTATTACTGCACTGGACCAATAAGACATGATAAAGATTGGCCATTTTGGTCAGGAAGTTGGACAACTATGGTTTGCCAGTGATGTGATAAGATATTGTGTAAAATCTATGAATTTGAAGAATGTATCTGCTAGCTAGCCAAACAGTTTTAGAGGAAGGATTCCATACATTTTTCAAATTAACTGCCGATATGACAGCATTCCATTCAAACAATGATGTCAGTCCACAGCCATACCACTGGCTGACGTCAGTTGATGATAGGACCTAAACAAGTACAGATATTGTATCATATAATCGCACTCATAGCTTTCCAATAGATGTATTTTATATCGGGCTTTTCATTACAAAGACAATCTCAAAGACAGAACACAAACAGAACAAAAACAAATGTAGGGGTCTGATGGTGGCAGGTCTTGAATTGGCAATGGTCTTCCATAGCTGATAGTGCCGTTAGTGATAGCTGATAAGTGTTGAGGCAGTTCAGATAGGGTGTTATTGTGGAGGGAGTGTCTTGTCTTTGGCATCATTAAGTGGAAGACTGTTATTTTATCAAATCAATTCTCTGTAAATATTTTTTATTTTTACATTTACATTATATTTTTTTATTAAACTAATCATGTAAATGTAGTTAACTAGGAAGTCGGGGCACCAAGGATAATCTTCAGATTACAAAGTTATAATTTTCCTAATATAACTCTTCAGATATTTTAATATCTGATCAATTAGTCTTCTAATTAATTCACTATTCTTTACCTCAAGTTAGTCTCATTCCAAACATCGTAAATTGTTGGTTATCTGCACGAACCCAGCCTTCACTATGAATCATCCACACATCAATTGTCTTAATCAGTATTTACTAACTAACTAAATAATCACAGAAATGCATAAACAAACAAACAGTAGATAAAGTTACAAGGAAATGATAGGTGATGTTCCCTTGTGGGCTAAGCCGCTATGGCGACTTGGTAGACAAAGGGAAGTGTGTGGACTGAGAAGGGCGCGAAAGACAAAAGTCACTACACAGTTGATAATTATATTGATTGAAATGCTAATCCTGTGCACATGAACGCTCACTCATTCGGGAATAATTGCAATCAATATATATTTATGCTCTGTGTGTTGTCGTGATCTCTGTTGGAATCGTCCGTCTTTCTGTTGGAAAGTTAATCTGATCATCTCTGCTCCCATGAAGTCTCTCGTGGTTAGGATCGATACCTCAGAGCAACATTCAAACATTTTCTTGTAGAATAGATGTTTCGGCGGTTGTCGGTCTTCGCATTTCAGGTTGATATAACTTCTAGCTGCAGACTAGTCTCGAGGATTTGCTTTTATTCTGTCGGAATCGATAGTCTCAGTCTCAACAACCATTAGAACCTTAGCTTATACTCAGGTTTTGTGGTCTCTACTCTAACCTTCGCCCCCTCTGTGATCGAGGTACGCATGGTCTGTCGGGAAATCCCCCAGGTGGGGGATATATCCAGAAGAGTAGGAAAGGGCTGTCCCATGATGCCAGATCAATGTCTGTGCTCATGGGGCGGGCCTATGACTTAGTTAAACTCCAAAGGGAATTTGACTCTCCTTCATTAAACAGTTTAAAATCACTTTATATAATTTCACAAATAGTTTAATCTTTGCTCATTCATTTTATACAACAAGTAGATGCAAGCCTCACAACGGACACTCTTGTATAAACAGAGTTATGGTAATGTGGCTGTATTGTCTCTCATGAGTTTCACAAACATTAAACAAAATGGACCGGTCGTAGCTGGATTCTCCACAGACCATGTACACATTCTCCAAAACATGGACATTGTTCAGTTCTCAAGTTCTGTGATGTATATATAGGAAGTTCCTTTGTTCTATCGTGAAACTCTCTATACTGCCTGGCCATGAGGAGAGCGACTCCTCTAGGAATTTATGACCTGCGATAACAGAGCCTGGGTGTATGGGGAAGAGAGAGGTGGTAAGAGAGAGAGGGGGATGATGCTCGCTATACCCAAAGAGGGCCACGACAGGAGTGGAAACTGTATTTAGAATTATATTACAACAGTTTAGGTTCACAATAATTATATTAGACAACTTCTGATATATCACATGCCTTTTATTTTTCTGCATAAGTAAAATCTGCCTTTCATTCCAATTAGACTGCTTTGGATTTCTCCCTGGGCAATATGGCTGCCATGTTCAGCCCATTCTGGAACTTTGAGGGTTCATGACATAGCCCCTCTACTAATTGTATAGGTCGTTATCCATAAAACGTCAGAGCATTCAATTTGCCTGCTGGGGGGGCAAAGGAGACCCCCAGCTCAGCTAAAACGATTGACAACGGTGTGCCATTTTCAAGGGATTATTAAATAAATGTTAACTATTTGGTTGTAATATCATCACTTCTTGAAGAGCATAGTCAGAACTACACATTCCCGAGTAGTCCATGCAAAATAATTGTGCACATTTAGCTCTATCACTTGAGTTATTCAGCAAGTAAATGCATGCTTTTCATGATCATCAGTGGCAGAACAACCTTTCAGTTACTGGCCCAACGCTCTAACCACTAGGCTACCTGCCACCCCGATTTTGCAAACTTTCAACGCTCGACCAACGCTCTAGCCACTAGGCTACCTGCCGCTCCATCATTGATTGATGGACCACGTCAAATTGGCTAGCTAGCTAACCACAGATCACTTCAATATAGCTAGTTAACAAGCTAACTTTCAAGAGATAAACAACAATAGATTACTATTTCAAAATAAAGTTTTATTTACTTGCCATCTATAGTCGTGTCAGTAGTCCGACTGACATCTTTAATTGCTTGCCGATGTTGAGCTCTTTCCTAAAGCCTCATCTCTGATGAAGCAAACTAATTTACACATGTTGTTTGCTTAGCTAGATAGCTAGCTACATGGCAAATGGATAGGCTACTCTCACATATCTGAAATTACATGATCAATGGATGTTTACTGATCATGAAAAGCATGCAGGTACTTGCTGTACAACTCTGTTGATGGAGCTAAATGTGGAATAATCGGAAATGTGTAGTTCTGAATACCTTCTTCAAGAGTGATATTAAAACCAACTAGATATAACATGTATTTAACAATCCCATAAAAATGGCACATACTGTAATTGTTATTTGTTTAGCGGCGCTGGTGGTCTCCTTGCCCCCCAGGAGCCAAATTGAATGCTCTGCACCATGTTGTGACGTTTTATTGTTAATGACCTATAGGATCTCCATGAGTTTGGCTGAGTTGTTATTGTTCTGTCTGATATTAGAAAAAAAGGGTGTTACACGTTCAGTCCTAGAACATAAAAAAAAAAAAAAAGAAGTACAGGGCAACATTTCAAGATTCTCTCCCTGAAGTGCACAGGCAGACTGGACCTGAATGGAACCAAAATACAAAATACTATATGTTTTCCTAGTTGAGAACTTTTGGTTTTGCAGGATGGTTTGGGGATGTCCTCCTGGGACATGTAGAGGATGTTGCAACTGGCAGTGTGGAAGAGTGTTTTCTCAGGCTTTCAGGGCTGCCACTCTTGGGAGTCGCATGTTTGTTAAAAACATGTAAAAAAATATATATACATACTCTAGTTTTGGTTCAGCCCGCTTTTGAGCTCTTGATACATTTGGGCCAAGGTTTGTAAAGGTCCACTGCAGACGGCTTCCCACAGAAACGTATGACTTAAAAGCTGGCTTCTCTCTGAAAGTTTATACTGCTCTGTATGCACTGAGCAAACATAGGCTGCACTAATCTATTTACACAGGTATGCAAACAGCAAAGAAACAAGCACATTAGAAGTAATTTACTCCCCTTTCAGCTCAATAAAGAAACCTTCATATTTATTCTGTGTGAAGTTCATGTTTGACTTGCCTATTTAATGGTTTTGATGAACACCCTATGTTTCTGTTTAATGCACTTTATTGAAAGACACCCTCCTGAAATGATTGAAACACCTAGAATTATTAATGAGAGTTCACACAAGCTCATTGCCTTGACATCTGCCTCAATTTGCTGTGGTAATCCGTCATGCGTGAAACAAGGGAAATGAAACCCACTTTGTTGACATGTAGGTGCTCTGCCCATTTGGGAGTGACAAGCATTGCCAACGGAAGCCAAATGTCGACAACATGGTGGTGGAGCCTGGCTTTAAAATGTATCACTTATTTCATTGAGAGAAGTAAGGCCCATATTCAGGAAACTCATAATATTCAGTAGGCCTATATAGGCCTATTAGCTGATGTTCCCTACATGGTAGATGGTACTAGGCACTATATGTGTGCTGTGATCGATGAGATAAGTAATTCTACTTAAGGTTCTAATCATTGGTTTCATTCCACATTTTCCAGGGATTCAAACAGACTTCAGGACCTTGAAGTTTAACGGCCAGGCGTTCCCTTTTCAAAGCATCTCCTTTGTTCTGTAATTAAGGTCTGTTAACGAAGCTATTTTGATTAATGACAGTTAATGTGGGGGAGAGCATGCAAAGAGTACCAGAGGCACGAAAGCAAACTGCTCCAGTATCTAAGAGGGAACTATCAGCTCAGCTTACACCCTTTTCATTTGTACATGAATGAACAATTAACCACAGTCATCTGTCGGTGTTGATTTAGATCCAGGGGAGCTGAGATAGACACATCAGAGATAGAGACGAGGTTCACTCATATCTATCTTCATGTGTGTATGTCTTTCTGGTTCTGTGTGCGTGTGTGCCCTGTGCGTGTGTCTGTCAATCCATGCATGCATGTTGTTCTTTCAAATATGGAACCGGACTGAGGGATAAGGAGATAAAGGACTGAAAAGAAGTGACACTTGATCAATTATTCAGTGTGTGCTTGTCTCTTTGAAGTCTCTCTATTCCCCCGAGAGTTAGTTACCCTGACCATGTGACGGTCTCAACAGAGAGTCTTTACACTCCTCCCTATTCCCTGAGGAAACCGAAGGACAGAGGATAAAATGAACCCACTTGGGGAAATTATTAGGTACTAGTGCATCATAACTCATTAACGAGATGATGAGATGATGAGGAGTGGGTGAAAGGTGTGGGTGTTTTAGAACATCACGAATTACCCTGTCCTCTAATAAGTGGCCCCTGAGCTGTTGCGGAAGTGACATTTTTATTGATGTTAATGTGGGATATTTTTATTGATGTAAATGTAGATCCAGTGATCTATGGATGTAATGACAACCACAGCGCTAATTACAGTCACCTCCAGGAGCCTGTTCAAAGCTATTTATCTCCCACACTAGTCCTATCTCTCTCTCAATGACCCAACTGAAGGTCAGCTTGTTAATGAATTTTCAGACACTCTGGATCTGTCAGAGAGATAAGACATACAGGACCTCTGTACGAGGCGGTGTCAGAGGAATGCCCTAAAAATGGTCAGACTACAGCCACCCAAGTCATAGACTGTTCTTTCTGCTACCGCACGGCAAGCAGTACCGGAGTGCCAAGTCTGGGACCAAAAGGCTCCTGAACAGCTTCTACCCCCAAGCCATAAGACTGCTGAACAGTTAATCAAATGGCTACCCAGACAATTTACATTGACCCCCTTGATTACTTATTTACCTTAATTGTTTTGCACTGTCACTCCCTTGGACTGGCTGCAAACTCACTATACTCTAGCCACACACTCACACATACTACACTGACACTCCAGCACGCACACACACACACACACTACATACGCTCACACACACAAAACACACAGACACATGAACACTTTCACACGTCACATACGCTGCTGCTACTCTGTTTATTATATATCCTGATTGCCTAGTCACTTTTACCCCTAACAACATGTAGATACTGTATTACCTCAATTACCTCAACTACTTCATACCCCTGCACATTGACTCGGTACTGGTACTACTTATATGTACCCTCATTATTGTTTTTATTGTGTTACTATTTCCTTTTTTATTTAGCAAATACTTGTATTAATTTTTAACTCTACGTTGTTGGCAACAGGCTTGTAAGTAATCATTTCACTCTAAAGTCCCAAGCTGTTGTACTTGGCTCATGTGACCAATACAATTTGATTTGATTTGAAGACTAAGTAGCAGTGTGGATTATCTGTGGTAAATCTGCTCTCTCTGTAGGATTGTTATGACTGGCAAACTTGTGCACATACCATCAAAGGCTTTCATACTGTATTTTCATTATATAGGCCTAGATGTGTTTTGACTATTATAGGTTTGTTATGACTGGCCGGTTTGTTTTGGTTATTATAAGCTTGTTGTGGCTGGCAGGTTAAAGTTGCTATGCAGGAGAGATGAATGTGGATTCAATTGGCTATGTACATCGCATGGCTCTAATGAATCCATCAAGTCTCCTCCTCACTGTAGTCTTCTGACACACTGCATAATGGATGAACCATTTGAATCAGTTGAATGTATGTAAGCCTGCGTGTTTGAACTGCCTGATTTTATTTTATTTAAAGTTCCTCTAAATTCTCTGTCATGGCGTTTCTGCTCCAGCGTTGAGACTTGAAGTCTTAATACATTGGCGCACATGAAGGCAAGCAACCCCTGAATAGTAATGTTTAATGATGAATCTAAGTTTAAGCGCCCAACTGCATTTTCCCCCTTAAACCATTCACTTTAATTATGAAATCGTAAAACATACTTTTTCAATTACTTTTTTCGGTGGGGGTTCTCTCCACTAATTACCAATATGCTCATCACTTCACCATTAATTTCCCCTCAAAATAATGAAATTATGTGTGGTGTATGTGTCAGGTCTGTTGTGATTCCATTAGTTTGTTACAAAATGAGATTACTGGTATTACTTGATGCCTACTGTATTTTGAGACCCACTCTTCCATTAAGGTTTACTAAGCTAGGGCTCAGTATGCTTTCCATTCCCCTCTCACTCCATTCCCCATGTGTGCCTGAATTGTCAGGTCTATGTAATGTGCTGTACTTGACCCTAGCTTGCCTCTCTTCTCTGTACTGTAAAGAGTGGAGGAGAAGAGAAGAGAGTGGAGGAGAGGAACATTGGGAGGAGGATTCAGTGGAGGGGTTGGGGTGATAACTTAAGGACTAGTGTTGAGTGACTACTGTCCCTGTGTGTGTCCCTGTGGCCCCTGAAACAGCCCTGATTAACTGGAACATAGCGTTGGTCCCCTGGACCCCCCTAATGGCCCCTGACAGGGACACTTTTCATCCCAAGCAAATCAAATCAAATCAAAATTATGTATATAGCCCTTCATACATCAGCTGATATCTCAAAGTGCTGTACAGGAACCCAGCCTAAAACCCCAAACAGCAAGCAATGCAGGTGTAGAAGCACGGTGGCTAGGAAAAACTCCCTAGAAAGGCCAAAACCTAGGAAGAAACCTAGAGAGGAACCAGGCTATGTGGGGTGGCCAGTCCTCTTCTAGCTGTGCCGGGTGGAGTTTATAACAGAACATGGCCAAGTTGTTCAAATGTTCATAAATGACCAGCATGGTCAAATAATAATAATCACAGGCAGAACAGTTGAAACTGGAGCAGCAGCACGGCCAGGTGGACTGGGGACAGCAAGGAGTCATCATGCCAGGTAGTCCTGAGGCATGGTCCTAGGGCTCAGGTCCTCCGAGAGAGAGAAAGAAGAGAGAAAGAGAGAATTAGAGAGAACATACTTAAATTCACACAGGACACCGGATAGGACAGGAGTACTCCAGACATAACAAACTGACCATAGCCCCCCGACACAAACTACTGCAGCATGAACACTGGAGGCTGAGACAGGAGGGGTCAGGAGACACTGTGTCCCCATCCTATGATACCCCCGGACAGTGCCAAACAGGAAGCAGTGTTGTCTGTCTCTGTGAACACACACAAAAAACACTTCTCATTCCTCTCACTAAAGCATTTCCAGCATTTTCATCTTCATAGTGCACAGATATTTATAACAGTCAGTGTCTATGAGTAATCACTAATTAATCCTGCTTTTAACTGTCGATAATGTCTCGGTGATGGTTTGTTTTATAAATGCTGATTGGCTTTAATTGAGGACAGAGAGAACACCTTTGTGGACAATGACCCTCCAGGGTTATATGGACAAAGCGCAGTCTCTCTCTCTTCTTTAATTTAAATTATTTTTAACCAGGAAGGCTAGTTGAGAACAAGTTCTCATTTACAACTGCGACCTGGCTAAGATAAAGCAGAACAGTGCTACACAAACAACAACGCAGTTACACATGGAATAAACAAGAGTACAGTCAATAACAATAGAAAAAAAGAAAGTCTATATACAGTGTGTGCAAATGGTGTGAGGAGGTAAGGCAATAAATAGGCCATAGTAGTGGAGTAATTACAATTTAGCAAATTAACACTGGAGTGATAGATGAGCAGATGATGATGTGCAAGTAGAAGTACTGGTGTTCAAAAGAGCAGAAAAGTACATAAACACAATATGAGGTAGATAGATTGGTAGATAGATTGGGGTAGATAGATTGGGTGGGGTAGATAGATTGGGTGGGCTATTTACAGATGGGCTATGTGCAGCTGCAGCTATCAGTTAGCTGCTCAGATAGCTGATGTTTAAAGTTAGTCAGGGAACTATAATTCTCCAGCTTCAGTGATTTTTGCAATTCGTCAGTCACTGGCAGCAGAGAACTGGAAGGAAAGGCGGCCAAAGGAGGTGTTGGCTTTGGGGATGACCAGTGAGAAATACCTGCTGGAGCGCGTGCTACAGGTGGGTGTTGTTATCGTGACCAGTGAGCTGAGATAAGGCGGGGCTTTACCTAGCATAGACTTATAGATGACGTGGAGCCAGTGGGTCTGGCGACGAATATGTAGTGAGGGCCAGCCAACTAGACCATACAGGTTGCAGTGGTGGGTGGTATAAGGGGCTTGGGTGACAAAACGGATGGCACTGTGCTAGACTGTATCCAGTTTGCTGATACATTGGAAGTTATTTTGTAAATGACATCGCCAAAGTCGAGGATCGGTAGGATGGTCAGTTTTACGAGGGTATGTTTGGCAGCATGAGTGAAGGATGCTTTGTTGCGAAATAGGAAGCCAATTCTAGATTTAACTTTGGATTGGAGATGTTTGATGTGAGTCTGGAAGGAGAAGTTTACAGTCTAGAGGTTAGTTGACACCTGGAGGTTAGTTGACACAGTGTCCAAAGAAGGGCCAGAAGTATACAGAATGGTGTTGTCTGCGTAGAGGTGGATCAAGGAATCACCCGCAGCAAGAGCGACATCTTTGATATATACGGAGAAAAGAGTCGGCCCGAGAATTTAACCCTGTGGTACCCCATAGAGACTGCCAGAGGTCTGGACAACAGGCCCTCCGATTTGACACACTGAACTCTGTCTGAGAAGTAGTTGGTGAACAAGGCGAGGCAGTCATTTGAGAAACCATGGCTGTTGTGTATGCCGATAAGAATACGGTGATTGACAGAGTGGAAAGCCTTGGCCAGGTCGATGAAGACGGCTGAACAGTACTGTCTTTTATCGATGGTGGTTATGATATCGTTTAGTACCTTGAGCATGGCTGAGGTGCACCCGTGACCAGCTCTGAAACCGGATTGCAAAGCGGAGAAGGTACGGTGGGATTCGAAATGGTAAGCGATCTGTTTATTAACTTGGCATTTGAAGACTTTAGAAAGGCAGGGCAGGATGCATAGCGGTCTATAACAGTTTGGGTCCCTTTGAAGAGGGGGATGACCGCGGCAGCTTTCCAATCTTTATGGACCTCGGACGATACGAAACAGGTTGAACAGACTGGTAATACAGGTTGCAACAATGGTGGCGGATCATTTTAGAAAGAGAGGCTCCAGATTGTCTAGCCCAGCTGATTTGTATGGGTCCAGGTTTTGCAGCTCTTTCAGAACATCTGCTAACTGGATTTTGGTGAAGGAGAAGCTGGGGAGGCTTGGGCAAGTAGCTGCGGGGAGTGCAGAGCTGTTGGCTGAGGTTGGGGTAGCCAGGAGGAAAGCATGACCAGCCGTAGAGAAATTATTCTTGAAATTCTCAATTATCATGGATTTATCGGTGGTGACAGTGTTACCTAGCCTCAGTGCAGTGGGCAGCTGGGAGGAGGTGCTCTTATTCTCCATGGACTTTACAGTGTCCCAAAACTTTTTGGAGATAGAGATACAGGATGCAAATTTCTGTTTGAAAAAGCTAGTCTTTGCTTTCTTGACTGCGTGTATTGGTTCCTGACTTCCCTGAAAAGTTGCATATCGCGGGGACTATGCTAGTGCAGTCCACCACAGGATGTTTCATGTGCTGGTCGAGGGCAGTCAGGTCTGGAGTGAACCAAGGGCTATATCTGTTCTTAGTTTTATATTTTTTGAAAGGGGCATGCTTATTTAAGATGTTGAGGAAATTACTTTTGAAGAACAACCAGGCAGCTTCGACTGACGGGATGTGGTCAATATCCTTCCAGGATACCCGGGCCATGTCGATTAGAAAGGCCTGCTTGCAGAAGTGTTTTAGGGAGCGTTTGACAGTGATGAGGGGTGGTCGGTTGACGGCGGACCCATAGCGGATGCAGGCAATGAGGCAGTGATCGCTGAGATCCTGATTGAAAACAGCAGAGGTGTATTTGGAGGGCAAGTTGGTCAGAATAATATCTTTGAGGGTGCCCATGTTTTCGGATTTAGGGTTGTACCTGGTGGGTTCATTGATAATTTGTGTGAGATTGAGGGCATCTAGCTTAGATTGTAGGACTGCCGGGGTGTTAAGCATGTCCCAGTTTAGGTCACCTAGCAGAACGAACTCTGAAGATAGATGGGGGCAATCAATTCACATATGGTATCCAGGGCACAGCTGGGAGCTGAGGGGTCCTATAACAGGTGGCAACAGTGAGAGACTTATTTCTGGAGAGATTAAGTTTTTTAATTAGAAGCTTGAAGTGTTTGGGCATAGACCTGGAAAGTATGACAGGACTCTGTAGGCTATCTCTGGAGTAGATTGCAACTCCTCCTCCTTTCACAGTTCTATCTTGACGGAAAATGTTGTAGTTGGTTATGGAAATCTCTGAATTTTTGGTGGCCTAAATCAGGATTCAGACATGGCAAGGACATCAGGGTTGGCGGAGTGTGCTAAAGCAGTGAGTAAAACAAACTTAGGGAGAAGGCTTCTGATGTTAACATGCATGAAACCAAGGCTTTTTCGGTTACAGAAGTCAACAAATGAGAGTGCCTGGGCCTGGGTTAACCTCCACATCACCTAAGGAACAGAGGAGTAGGATGAGGGTACGGCTAAATGCTATCAAATCTGGTTGTCTAGTGCGTTGGGGACAGAGAATAAAAATAGCAGATTTCTGGTCGTGGTAGAATAGATTCAGGGCATAATGTACAGACAGGGATATGGTGGGGTGCGGGTACAGTGGAGGTAAACCCAGGCACTGAGTGATGATAAGAGAGATTGCATCTCTGGACACTCTAGTTATGCTGGGTGAGGTCACCGCATGTGTAGGAGATTGGACAAAGGAGGTATCTGAGGCATGTTGAGTGGGACTCGGTGCTCCGCAGTAAACTAAAACAATGATAACTATCCTAAACAACAGTATACAAGGCATATTGACATTTGAGAGTGACATAAAGCGAGGCATAAAGCAATCACAACAACGTGTAATACAACAACAGCTAATCAGCTAAGACAACAACAACAGGTAAAATGGCGATGCATGGGCAGAGAGGGTCGGTTAACTAAAAACAGGGCCTGAGTTCGAGGCTGGGGCCGACAGATAAACAAAAAACTAAACAAAATGGAGTACTGTGATTAATGAACAGTCCAGCAGGCATCAGCTATGTAGCCAAGCGATCATAGGGTCCAGTGAACAGCAATAGATGGAACAGGGAAACCGCGGGGTAGTCGTTACTACGCTAGCACGTGGGAGACATTGTGATTAAATTTAGCAGGCTGGGGTTAGTAGAAGCGTCTGCTCCGTCGTCCGACAAAGGCCGGTTGAGGGCACAGTGGATGGAGTTCCGTCGGCAGACCAGTCGTGGTGGTACGGAGAGGCGCCGTGTCGACAAAGGGTCCAGGCCAGATGGCGAAAGAGGTATTGTAGTTGTAGTAATTTCGTTTGCTAGCCGGGAGATGTGCCTGGCTCGCGGCTAACTGGTGCTAGCATTAGCCACTATAGCCACTCGGTAGCAGCTAGCTAGCAGCGATGATCCGCTACAAAGGTCCAGAGCTTACGGTAAGTATCAGGTGGAGTAGTGGATTCTAGCCATGTTGGGGTAGAGTCCTGGAGGCATCTTCTGTGTAGCCGAGTGATCACTGAGTGGACCGGGAGGTCGGCCTGGCTCAGAGCTAGCTTCGGGGCTGGGTCACTCGGTGGCAGCTAGCTAGCTGTGTTGATCAGGAGTAATGGTCCAGGGCTTAAGGCAGAAATCCAGCGTTGTAGTGGAGAAAACAGCCCGATACTGGCAGACTGGCAAGTATTATCCAGGCTAAAAAAAACGTCTGGTGTCTGTGCAGAAGGTAGAGGTCGCTAGCAGTGGCTGACAATGACTAAATAGCTAGTAGCTAATTAGCTGGTTAGCTACTGATGGCTAGCTACTGATGGAGGTTCTGGCTATAAGGTCTAAAACACATAGCAGATCCGTATCACATTGGGTGAGGCGGGTTACCGGAAGGTATATTTAATTTAAAAATGGAAAAGAGATAGAAAACAAGTAGAAATATATACGAAAAATACAAAAAGTACACGAAAGAACGACAAACCACGTCTGCACTGCTACGCCATCTTGGTTACTTTCACATAGGATTCATGGTATGTTGCCTGTAAAAACAATTGGGCTCCTGCTCCATTTGTCTAAAAATGGATCCTGAAATAGACTATAGAAACAGAGGTTGTTTATCAAAAAGCACTCCTTCCTGGAAGTCCTCAGCAGAAATACTTCAAAGACAAAAATCACAGTCTATGGTGGCTGAGGTGGGTGTTTTCCTCTTCATCTTCAAGGTGAAGTTCTAAAAGAGGAAGTCAAGCCCGGGTGCTTTAATGTGGTGTCTTTCATTAGCTGCACTTCCCCAGATAACTCAGCTCAGCTCAGCTCTTCTCCAAGTGTCATCATCCTCCAAAAATATCTGATCTCCCCCATTAAAGTGAAGGATTTGAGAGAGTGATACACACACAAGAAACACTCACCTATGAGGGGTAGAGCATGTCAAGAAAGACACACTGGACAAAACATAAACACTAAGACCACATTAGAGAGTAGTGCTTCCTCTCCATTGTATTATGTCATTGCACAGCACTCTGATGAAGCCAATTTTGTTCCACATTATTCTGAATAAATGGCATTTCACTCCTCAACTCCTACCAAAGCACTGAGTGATGAATCAGTCCTTGCTTCCGAGTTTCATCACACAGCTCTTCAAGAGGGATCCATTAGTTTAAGACTAACTGGTGATCTCATTCAAGATACAGTATTATAAGGAAAGCTAATTTAGCTAATCAGGCAGTTAGCCTGTGCACATGCAGTAATCAGATGGAGTGTATGGCTTTGATTTATGTGCTCACTGCTCATGTCAATATCATTATGCTATCAGAGTTCAGACCTGTATGATTTGTCCGGTTTGAAGGGAATATATGTGTGGATGATTCATTCAGCTCAAAGGTAAAGCAAGTAGCACCAGAGTGGTGTTGTATATGATAAAGATAATCTCTGATGTGCCTGAACAATCAACAAGTGCCTTGTCTCAGGTGGAAGTAAATAGTAATAAAAAATGTGAATAAAAATATGTTTACCACTTATTGCAAAAGAGGAAAAACTATTAGTAAAGTTAAAAACAATATTTATCAGCCAAATTGTTGCAGCTGGATTTGATTAAGTATGCTGTTCTAGCCTGTCTTCCAAACCTTTTGGAGGGTTGAACTACTGTAACAATAGGACCTGTAGTTTGATGAGGAAGATGGATAGGGGAGACCTTTGATGAGGGAGATGAGGCCAACCATTCCCCTCTGAAAGCTTGGCAGGATTAGGCTGATGGATTCCCGGGTGCAGAGAGATGTGTCTTCAGGCTGCTTCTATCAGCTACTTCTGTCTGAACTCTAAATGAACAGATCTGTTATCTAGACCCCACTCTGAGCTCTCTCTCCCAGCTCCACTGTTAATTAGAAGTGCTCTGAGATGTGTACATTATTAATAGATGAAAGGAGGGAAGAGAAGGCCACTCATACATCATTAAACATAAACACGCACACACTCATGTCTTTAGGTGGATGTGGATGCACACAGTAATGTATCCTATTCCTTACTTGGAATCAATACTCTCCACTTTTTAGTGTACTTCTAGTTGTGCTGATCTGGATTGAGGTGGAAGGAATCCCTGCTGACACACGAACAGAAGCACAGAGCTGAACACACAGATCTGCATCCACTAGATTAAGGTCAAACACGCATCCATCCACTCCAAGAAAGCTATTTTGCGATGCATGCCTTTTATTCTGCCTGGTGAGTGTTTTTCATGCGTAAGGATGGACTGGCATCACTACTCTGAGGATTGTTTTTGGGTATTTGCCTCCTATATTAGGATCATGCTGTGAGTCTAAGGCCCCAGAATCAATATTCAAAGGAAATCCGAGACATTTAATGTCATGGATGTTTTTACTTTTGATATAGATACATGCAGTGTAAATTAATTCGATTCTGCACCATTTCACCCACCAATTTTCTGTTCAGCAAGGACACATTTATAGGCTATTTGATAATTTTATGTTGATAAAACCCCCAATTATTTCTTACCAGGCATTACACTTTTCTGACAAACTCTCATTAGACCTAATTTTCTTTATGTGGATGGTCCAGATTGCGATATAAAATGCCTGCAATTTGCCATTAGTTAGACCGTTCTGTCTGTCTGTCTGTCTGTCTGTCTGTCCCTCTGTCTGTCTGTCCCTCTGTCTGTCTGTCCCTCTGTCTGTCTGTCTGTCCCTCTGTCTGTCCCTCTGTCTGTCCCTCTGTCTGTCCCTCTGTCTGTCCCTCTGTCTGTCCCTCTGTCTGTCCGTCCGCCTGCCTGCCTGCCTGCCTGCCTGCCTGCCTTCCTTCCTTCCTTAGTTCTGAGTACAGTTTTCCTTCCTTCCTTCCTTCCTTAGTTCTGAGTACAGTTTTCCTTCCTTCCTTAGTTCTGAGTACAGTTTTCCTTCCTTCCTTCCTTCCTTAGTTCTGAGTACAGTTTTCCTTCCTTCCTTAGTTCTGAGTACAGTTTTCCTTCCTTCCTTCCTTCCTTCCTTAGTTCTGAGTACAGTTTTCCTTCCTTCCTTCCTTCCTTCCTTAGTTCTGAGTACAGTTTTCCTTCACTGTTCTGGGGGTATATGACCATGATAGTGTTCCAGGAGACCTTTCTTTGTTAGAGGCTGTAATTGGCCTGTTAGCTGTTAAGACCTTGTCCGTTGTAAACTAAATGTCCCTGAGCTTTTCTTGGCCTGCTTGGAGGCCTCCGGCCGATGGGCCTTAAAACTGATACATTTCCCATCAGCACCCTGGGGGAGCCTGTACTGCAGCTCATAGGCAAGTAAGGCTGAGATCAGGCCTGTGGCAGTGTTCCTCATGCCATTACTTTGGCACGGTGGAAGTCCAGGTAGAGATTTGTCACTTCAATTATTTTCAATTGAAAACGTGTTTTTTTGCAGCTGGTTAATTTTTGGCTTTTTTCCAACTAAAACAGAATCAGATCGATCAAGGGCTCTATGTGAATTGATTCTATTAAATCAATAATGGCTATAATTAAACTGAAAAATGATCGATTGTTTAGAACAACTCCTCACTAATCAGATTACAGCAAGGTTTTCATAGCATAGCCTACACTATAGCTCCAGACTAAGCATAGTAACCCAATAGTAACCCAACCTAATCCACATTGATTTTCATCTACCTCTTTGACCAGTTAAATGTTGAAATAGAGGTTACACATTGAATCGATCCCTGCCAAACTTTAGGCAGTGCATTTTTTTTGTTAAATGGTAGAACAGGTTCAGTCTTAGACATATTTGTATTCAATGCTTCTCTTGATGACAGATGCGTATTTTCAATGGCTGACGTTTCTTCTGGTTGGGCCAGCAAGCGTGTGCGCTAGTGTTGATCTTTCCACTGCTGCTTGCTAATTCAGACACACTCCCTCGGCTCTCAAGTGAAAGAGAGCTGGGGGAACCATGCCAGACCTCTGTCCTCAAGGTCGCTCTGTTAAAGCCCTAAATCCCAGAGGTCAGTGCCTAGGGAGGGAAGGGAGTGATGGGTGAATGGAGAGAGGGAGGGAGCTAGCAAAGAGCAGACTGGAGGACAGAGAGACTCCGTGTGTGACGTGGTGAGGTTGAACTCAGGTGCAGAGAATGGACTAGACGAGGAATCAATGATTTAGGATAAAGTAAATACTTTACTGAGAAACAAGGGAACAGAATAATCACAGTAACACTGGAACAAAGCAACAAACACTACAGTGGTTCCTCCTTTAAAGTTGCGAGTTTACACCGTGGGACTTACAGGTAATTTGTGGTTTAGCACGATACCCTGCGCCACCACTTCACTGCTCTAGACCAGCGCAAGGGCGAGTTAGAGCACTGATTATGCTTTTGGGTCCTACTGTGTCTCTGACAATGAATGGGCAACATAAACCTAAATAGACACAGATAATTATGCACGACTTCAGTATTGCTTACTAAAACTGTTGTTACACTAAGGTTTTTATTATTTTTATTATTTTGTTTTTATTCTTTTATTAGGATTATTTTGCTCTTACTGTAGTGCTGTAAACCACATCCGACCGGTCTCGTTGTACAGCGACTGAGTGGTGCAAAGTCTAAGACACTGCAAAGCAGTGCAAGCTGTGTTGCTACAGATGCTGGTTTACCCCATGTTCACCCCATGTTCAAGAGTGCCATTTTTCTCGCTCATTTTATATTATTTGAAAATGAAATCATCTCCAAAATATTGTTATTTTTAAAACCAAGTGATTATTATTATTATTGACACTAATAAAGGCATCTTTATGCTTTTATTAATAAAATAATGGTAAAAATACTATTTTCAAAATGCCGATGTTTATTTAGTCATGGATCCATAATGAATTACTATGGGAATAAATATCACTGAATGACAGAAAAATTTTCCAATCCTCTATATGTAATTATTGAGTCACAAATGTGAGTGTAGAAATGTTATGCTCCTAGTGTAACCTTTATTTAACTAGGCAAGTCAGTTAAGAACAAAGTCTTATTTACAAGGACAGCCTACTCCTTCCTCCCCGTCAGGAACCCCGGTCTCCCGCAGGATGCTGTGTTCATTAGCTAAATAGCCCAGTACTATACTCCCGATAACATGCCAATGTATGTTATGTTGTGATTTTGAACATGAATTATGCCCCTCTTTCAGATTACTCTGACGTTTTTCTTACGTTGTACCCAATGATTTATGAAAACTTGCTCGGTAGGTCGATGTCCTCATTGTGGTTTTACATACGTGTTTAATACGTCTTTAGACAAATGATTATGATATGCATGTTGTTATATTTGGCAGCACTTATTTGTTTTTCCTTCGCCTCCAACCCCATTCGATGCGTGGAACGGATGTGGGTGGGGCTAGATCTAAATAAGGTAGATCATTTTTTTCCAACTCACAAAAGCTCTGATGAAGGCCGTGAGGCCGATACGTAAGCTTATTTAAAGATCAATGATACTATCAAAAGCAGTATGTGGTTTCCTTTTCCCCCTCATCTTGTCCAATTGTTACCATACACCTGCAAAAAGATTGCTCAGATGTGCGAGTGCCTTTTGAATTTTGAATTTTTATTTTCACTGAAACCAAATCTCCATTTGGAGAAATGTTATGCTCTTAGTGTAACCTTTATTTAACTAGGCAAGTCAGTTAAGAACAAATTCTTATTTACAAGGACAGCCTACTCCTTCATCCCAGTCGAGGAAGTGAAACCCGGTCTCCCGCTTTACCGCATTCTCTAGTTCAGTCATTATTGAAGGCTATCAAATGCTCCTCGAAGATGCCCTCTGGTGGTCAAACTAGCACTAACTAGCATTAATGGTACCAGTGGTTGGCACTTAAATAACGTGCCATAGAATTCTACGGCACCATGCAAGCTGCTCCGCAGTACGCTGCAACTTTTAATGGAGGAACCACTGTATGATTAGAAAACTTACTCGGGGGACAGACACACATGGCAACCGAAAATCAAGCTCCTGCAAAACAGAGACAGAAACACACCTCTTTTAAAAGGGGAAATCATAATGGCAAATAGATAACACCTGAGTGTCCTAATTGTCTCTAAGATTGTCTCTGGTGACCGGTGGAACCATGATACTTTGGACAATTCGTCTACAGCGTCTTACCATTTCAGGGCGTGAGGCCAGCAGCACTAACCTTGACCTCGACCAGCACTCCTGAGATTGGTAAATCTCTCAAAACTCTTAGATTACTATAAACCTCATGATAAGATCAGTTCTAAGATCTCCTATGACAACACAGTTAGTTGTTGAGTGATGAGCTAAATCCTGTGGAGGTATCTGGATCCTATCGGAAACTGAGACTTATACGGTTGTCACTGATTTAAACCATCTCATTGCATTTATGCCCTTTTTGTTTTGACTGGTCAGTGAGACTAGTCAGTTTTGTTATGACTGATGAGTGAGGCTGTTTACACGACTCCTGTCTGACCTGCTGTAAAACAGCTCCAACTCCCCCTTCTGCAGTTAGAGCTCCTTTAGTTGTTGTTGCAGTGGACCCTCTAAGGAGGGTATCAACGGTTAACAAGCCTCTGAGCCTCAACTATGCCTTGACTATTTGGTCAGTGACAACATGATGACTGGTGTAAAACTGCAGTAAAATACAACACCTCTCTCTCCTCCGTTATACAACAGTTTTAACAGCCTTTGCCACGGCAACCCAAGGATGGGAGTATAATGAGAGTATCTGAGGTGCAGGAGACAGAGAAAGCAGAATTAGTCCTTTATCATATTAGACAGAGGTAGTAAGCCGGTGACGTCGACCACCGAACGCCGCCCGAACAAGGAGAGGGACCGGCTTCGGCGGAAGTTGTGACAGATGTATCAGCATTAGTCCTGTATTATACCAGACAGAGGAATCATCATTAGTCTTGTATTATACCAGACAGAGGTAACAGCATTAGTCCTGTATTATACAAGACAGAGGTATCATCATTAGTCCGGTATTATACCAGACAGAGGTATCATCATTAGTCCTGCATTATACCAGACAGAGGTATCAGCATTAGTCCTGTATTATACCAGACAGAGGTATCATCATTAGTCCTGTATTATACCAGACAGAGGAGGAGGTCAAATAAAGTAGAGAAAGAAAGCCCATTTAGGGTTGTGAAATTGTTTGGTTTGTCAGAAAACGGTGGTCTTTGAATTTCGTGATGTGTTCTTGTTTACTCTGAGCCTTTTACTCTAGGGATCTGTATGTGTTGGATTTACTGTGTAAGACGTTACACTTGGCAGAAAACCAGACCGCCGTGGGCTGTATGAATAGATGTGTGTTGGTAGCATTTGGCCAGAGATGTTTTAGTTTCAGAAGCCCTAATGCCTTATAAATTCCCTTCAGTGTCTGGATTTCAGTTTTTATTATCACCGTAATGTTTTGTGTTTGCTGGGGAAGTATTATTATTTACTGTGACAGTCAAACATAAACCAGCTTTTCTCTCTCACTGGCATTTTATTGGGTAGATTCTAGTTTAACTGTGTGTGTGTGTGTGTGTGTGTGTGTGTGTGTATTAGTCCTCTTGTTCCTTCTGAGAGTGTGTGGTGTCGGTCAGGGAGGAGAAGCAGCATCATCAGGAGGCTCTCTTAGTAGAGGTCAGAGACCGGGGGATTCAGCTAGGAGGGGATTGAACCTCTGAATTACATTTAAAGGGCGTGTCACTGTACTGACACTGTCTCTCGCCACTCTGAGAGCACAAAGATGAAGTATACCTCTCTGCTATTGCCAGACATGAGTAAAGACTCTATTTAATTTCCTTTGTAACGCCTCACAGGTTTATGGAAGATATTAAATAGGAAATGTGAGGAAATCAAACAAAGCAGACCATATCTGATTGTACCATATTCTGACTGACTCTCGCTCTCTTTTGCAGAAGGGATTCATAACATGTCCATGGACTCCAGCCCAATGACAATGCCTATGTCAGACCCCAACGCCTGGGCCACAGCTATGAATAACCTGGGCATGGCTCCCATGGGCATGACAGGACAACCCCTTATGTCAGGTACAGCTACTGTATTAAAACCATAATCCAGATATAATCCTAACCATACCTCTACTATAGTTATAATCCTAACCATACCTCTACTGTAGCTATAATCCTAACCATACCTCTACTGTAGTTATAACCCTACCTCTACTGTAGTTATAACTCTAACCATACCTCTACTGTAGTTATAATCCTAACCATACCTTTACTGTAGGTATAATCCTAACCATACCTCTACTGTAGTTAGAACTAACCATACCTCTACTGTAGTTATAATCCTAACCATACCTCTACTGTAGTTATAACCCTACCTCTACTGTAGTTATAATCCTAACCATACCTCTACTGTAGTTATAACCCTAACCATACCTCTACTGTAGTTATAACCCTAACCATACCTCTACTGTCATTATAACTCTAACCATACCTCTACTGTCATTATAACTCTAACCATACCTCTACTGTCATTATAACTCTAACCATACCTCTACTGTCATTATAACTCTAACCATACCTCTACTGTCGTTATAACCCTAACCATACCTCTACTGTAGTTATAACCCCAACCATACCTCTACTGTAGTTAATACCCTAACCATACCTCTACTGTCGTTATAACACTAACCATACCTCTACTGTCGTTATAACCCTAACCATACCTCTACTGTAGTTATAACCCTAACCATACCTCTACTGTCATTATAACCCTAACCATACCTCTACTGTCGTTATAACCCTAACCATACCTCTACTGTCGTTATAACCCTAACCATACCTCTACTGTCGTTATAACCCTAACCATACATCTACTGTCGTTATAACCCTAACCATACCTCTACTGTCGTTATAACCCTAACCATACCTCTACTGTAGTTATAACCCTAATCTTAACCATACCTCCTCTACTGTAGTTATAACCCTTACATACCTCTACTGTAGTTATAACCCTAACCATTCCTCTACTGTAGTTATAACCCTAACCATTCCTCTACTGTAGTTATAACCCTAACCATACCTCTACTGTCGTTATAACCCTAACCATTCCTCTACTGTAGTTATAACCCTAACCCTACCTCTACTGTCGTTATAACCCTAACCATGCCTCTACTGTAGTTAATACCCTAACCATACCTCTACTGTAGTTATAAACATAACCATTCCTCTACTGTTGTTACAACCCTAATCATAACCATACCTCCACTGTAGTTATAACCCAAACCATACCTCTACTGTAGTTATAATCCTAACCAAAGCCATACCTCTACTGTAGTTATTTCCCTAATCCTAACCATACCTCTACTGCAGTTATTTCCCTAATCATAACAATACCTCCACTGTAGTTATAACCCAAACCATACCTCTACTGTAGTTATAATCCTAACCCTACCTCTACTGTAGTTATAACCCTAACCATACCTCTACTGTAGTTATAACACTAACCATACCTCTACTGTAGTTATAACCCTAACCATACCTCTACTGTAGTTATAACCCTAACCATACCTCTACTGTAGTTATAACCCTAATCATACCTCTACTGTAGTTATAACACTAACCCTACCTCTACTGTAGTTATAACCCTAACCATACCTCTACTGTAGTTATAACCCTACCTCTACTGTAGTTATAACCCTAACCATACCTCTACTGTATTATAACCCTAACCATACCTCTACTGTAGTTATAACCCTAACCATACCTCTACTGTAGTTATAACACTAACCATACCTCTACTCTAGTTATAATCCTAACCATTCCTATACTGTAGTTATAACCCTAACCATACCTCTACTGTAGTTATAACCCTAACCATACCTCCACTGTAGTTATAATCCTAACCATACCTCCACTGTAGTTATAATCCTAGCCATACCTCTACTGTAGTTATAACCCTAACCGTACCTCTACTGTAGTTATAAACATAACCATACCTCCACTCTAGTTATAACCATAACTCTACCGTAGCTAACACCCTAATCATAACCATACCTCTACTGTAGTTATAGTCCTAACCATACCTCTACTGTCGTTATAACCCTACCATAGCTCTACTGTAGTTATAATCCTAACCATACCTCTACTCTAGTTATAATCCTAACCATACCTCTACTGTAGTTATAATCCTAACCATACCTCTACTGTAGTTATAACCCTAACCATACCTCTACTGTAGTTATAACCCTAACCATACCTCTACTGTCGTTATAACCCTAACCATACCTCTACTGTAGTTATAACCCTAACCATACCTCTACTGTAGTTATAACCCTAACCATACCTCTACTCTCGTTATAACCCTAACCATACCTCTACTGTAGTTATAATCAAAACCCTAACCATACCTCTACTGTAGTTATAATCCTAACCATACCTCTACTGTAGTTATAATCCTAACCATACCTCTACTGTAGTTATAACCCTACCATACCTCTACTGTAGTTATAATCCTAACCATACCTCTACTGTAGTTATAATCCTAACCATACCTCTACTGTAGTTATAATCCTAACCATACCTCTACTGTAGTTATAATCCTAACCATACCTCTACTGTAGTTGTAACCCTAACAATACCTCTACTGTAGTTATAACCCTAACCATACCTCTACTGTAGTTATAACCCTAACCATACCTCTACTGTCGTTATAACCCTAACCATACCTCTACTATAGTTATAAACCTAACCATACCTCTACTGTAGTCAACCCTACCTCTGCTGTAGTTATAACCTTAACCATACCTCATCTACTGTAGTTATAATCCCAACCATACCTCCTCTACTGTAGTTATAACCCTAACCATTCCTCTACTGTAGTTATAAACATAACCATACCTCCACTCTAGTTATAACCATAACTCTACCGTAGCTAACACCCTAATCATAACCATACCTCTACTGTAGTTATAGTCCTAACCATACCTCTACTGTCGTTATAACCCTACCATACCTCTACTGTAGTTATAATCTTAACCATACCTCTACTCTAGTTATAATCCTAACCATACCTCTACTGTAGTTATAATCCTAACCATACCTCTAATGTAGTTATAACCCTAACCATACCTCTACTGTAGTTATAACCCTAACCATACCTCTACTGTCGTTATAACCCTAACCATACCTCTACTGTAGTTATAACCCTAACCATACCTCTACTGTAGTTATAACCCTAACCATACCTCTACTCTCGTTATAACCCTAACCATACCTCTACTGTAGTTATAATCAAAACCCTAACCATACCTCTACTGTAGTTATAATCCTAACCATACCTCTACTGTAGTTATAATCCTAACCATACCTCTACTGTAGTTATAACCCTACCATACCTCTACTGTAGTTATAATCCTAACCATACCTCTACTGTAGTTATAATCCTAACCATACCTCTACTGTAGTTATAATCCTAACCATACCTCTACTGTAGTTATAATCCTAACCATACCTCTACTGTAGTTGTAACCCTAACAATACCTCTACTGTAGTTATAACCCTAACCATACCTCTACTGTAGTTATAACCCTAACCATACCTCTACTGTCGTTATAACCCTAACCATACCTCTACTATAGTTATAAACCTAACCATACCTCTACTGTAGTCAACCCTACCTCTGCTGTAGTTATAACCTTAACCATACCTCATCTACTGTAGTTATAATCCCAACCATACCTCCTCTACTGTAGTTATAACCCTAACCATTCCTCTACTGTAGTTATAACCCTAACCATACCTCTACTGTAGTTATAACCCTAACCATACCTCTACCATAGTTATAGCCCTACCTCTACTGTATTATAACCCTAACCATTTCTCTACAATAGTTATAACCCTAACCATACCTCTACTGTCGTTATAACCCTAACCATACCTCTACTATAGTTATAAACCTAACCATACCTCTACTGTAGTCAACCCTACCTCTGCTGTAGTTATAACCTTAACCATACCTCATCTACTGTAGTTATAATCCCAACCATACCTCCTCTACTGTAGTTATAACCCTAACCATTCCTCTACTGTAGTTATAAACATAACCATACCTCCACTCTAGTTATAACCATAACTCTACCGTAGCTAACACCCTAATCATAACCATACCTCTACTGTAGTTATAGTCCTAACCATACCTCTACTGTCGTTATAACCCTACCATACCTCTACTGTAGTTATAATCTTAACCATACCTCTACTCTAGTTATAATCCTAACCATACCTCTACTGTAGTTATAATCCTAACCATACCTCTAATGTAGTTATAACCCTAACCATACCTCTACTGTAGTTATAACCCTAACCATACCTCTACTGTCGTTATAACCCTAACCATACCTCTACTGTAGTTATAACCCTAACCATACCTCTACTGTAGTTATAACCCTAACCATACCTCTACTCTCGTTATAACCCTAACCATACCTCTACTGTAGTTATAATCAAAACCCTAACCATACCTCTACTGTAGTTATAATCCTAACCATACCTCTACTGTAGTTATAATCCTAACCATACCTCTACTGTAGTTATAACCCTACCATACCTCTACTGTAGTTATAATCCTAACCATACCTCTACTGTAGTTATAATCCTAACCATACCTCTACTGTAGTTATAATCCTAACCATACCTCTACTGTAGTTATAATCCTAACCATACCTCTACTGTAGTTGTAACCCTAACAATACCTCTACTGTAGTTATAACCCTAACCATACCTCTACTGTAGTTATAACCCTAACCATACCTCTACTGTCGTTATAACCCTAACCATACCTCTACTATAGTTATAAACCTAACCATACCTCTACTGTAGTCAACCCTACCTCTGCTGTAGTTATAACCTTAACCATACCTCATCTACTGTAGTTATAATCCCAACCATACCTCCTCTACTGTAGTTATAACCCTAACCATTCCTCTACTGTAGTTATAACCCTAACCATACCTCTACTGTAGTTATAACCCTAACCATACCTCTACCATAGTTATAACCCTACCTCTACTGTATTATAACCCTAACCATTTCTCTACAATAGTTATAACCCTAACCATACCTCTACCGTAGTTATAACCATACCTCTACTGTATTATAACCCTAACCATTCCTTTACTGTAGTTAATACCCTAACCATACCTCTACTGTAGTTATAAACATAACCATTCCTCTACTGTAGTTACAACCCTAATCATAACCATACCTCCACTGTAGTTATAACCCAAACCATACCTCTACTGTAGTTATAATCCTAACCATAACCATACCTCTACTGTAGTTATTTCCCTAATCCTAACCATACCTCTACTGCTGTTATTTCCCTAATCATAACCATACCTCCACTGTAGTTATAACCCTAACCATACCTCCACTGTAGTTATAATCCTAACCATACCTCCACTGTAGTTATAATCCTAGCCATACCTCTACTGTAGTTATAACCCTAACCGTACCTCTACTGTAGTTATAAACATAACCATACCTCCACTCTAGTTATAACCATAACTCTACCGTAGCTAACACCCTAATCATAACCATACCTCTACTGTAGTTATAGTCCTAACCATACCTCTACTGTCGTTATAACCCTACCATAGCTCTACTGTAGTTATAATCCTAACCATACCTCTACTCTAGTTATAATCCTAACCATACCTCTACTCTAGTTATAATCCTAACCATACCTCTACTCTAGTTATAACCCTAACCATACCTCTACTGTAGTTATAACCCTAACCATACCTCTACTGTCGTTATAACCCTAACCATACCTCTACTGTAGTTATAACCCTAACCATACCTCTACTGTAGTTATAACCCTAACCATACCTCTACTCTCGTTATAACCCTAACCATACCTCTACTGTAGTTATAATCAAAACCCTAACCATACCTCTACTGTAGTTATAATCCTAACCATACCTCTACTGTAGTTATAACCCTACCATACCTCTACTGTAGTTATAATCCTAACCATACCTCTACTGTAGTTATAATCCTAACCATACCTCTACTGTAGTTATAATCCTAACCATACCTCTACTGTAGTTATAATCCTAACCATACCTCTACTGTAGTTGTAACCCTAACAATACCTCTACTGTAGTTATAACCCTAACCATACCTCTACTGTAGTTATAACCCTAACCATACCTCTACTGTCGTTATAACCCTAACCATACCTCTACTATAGTTATAAACCTAACCATACCTCTACTGTAGTCAACCCTACCTCTGCTGTAGTTATAACCTTAACCATACCTCATCTACTGTAGTTATAATCCCAACCATACCTCCTCTACTGTAGTTATAACCCTAACCATTCCTCTACTGTAGTTATAACCCTAACCATACCTCTACTGTAGTTATTACCCTAACCATACCTCTACCATAGTTATAACCCTACCTCTACTGTATTATAACCCTAACCATTTCTCTACAATAGTTATAACCCTGACCATACCTCTACCGTAGTTATAACCATACCTCTACTGTATTATAACCCTAACCATTCCTTTACTGTAGTTAATACCCTAACCATACCTCTACTGTAGTTATAAACATAACCATTCCTCTACTGTAGTTACAACCCTAATCATAACCATACCTCCACTGTAGTTATAACCCAAACCATACCTCTACTGTAGTTATAATCCTAACCATAACCATACCTCTACTGTAGTTATTTCCCTAATCCTAACCATACCTCTACTGCTGTTATTTCCCTAATCATAACCATACCTCCACTGTAGTTATAACCCTAACCATACCTCCACTGTAGTTATAATCCTAACCATACCTCCACTGTAGTTATAATCCTAGCCATACCTCTACTGTAGTTATAACCCTAACCATACCTCCACTGTAGTTATAATCCTAGCCATACCTCTACTGTAGTTATAACCCTAACCGTACCTCTACTGTAGTTATAATCCTAACCATACCTCTACTGTAGTTATAATCCTAACCATACCTCTACTGTAGTTATAATCCTAACCATACCTCTACTGTAGTTATAACCCTACCATACCTCTACTGTAGTTATAATCCTAACCATACCTCTACTGTAGTTATAATCCTAACCATACCTCTACTGTAGTTATAATCCTAACCATACCTCTACTGTAGTTATAATCCTAACCATACCTCTACTGTAGTTGTAACCCTAACAATACCTCTACTGTAGTTATAACCCTAACCATACCTCTACTGTAGTTATAACCCTAACCATACCTCTACTGTCGTTATAACCCTAACCATACCTCTACTATAGTTATAAACCTAACCATACCTCTACTGTAGTCAACCCTACCTCTGCTGTAGTTATAACCTTAACCATACCTCATCTACTGTAGTTATAATCCCAACCATACCTCCTCTACTGTAGTTATAACCCTAACCATTCCTCTACTGTAGTTATAACCCTAACCATACCTCTACTGTAGTTATTACCCTAACCATACCTCTACCATAGTTATAACCCTACCTCTACTGTATTATAACCCTAACCATTTCTCTACAATAGTTATAACCCTGACCATACCTCTACCGTAGTTATAACCATACCTCTACTGTATTATAACCCTAACCATTCCTTTACTGTAGTTAATACCCTAACCATACCTCTACTGTAGTTATAAACATAACCATTCCTCTACTGTAGTTACAACCCTAATCATAACCATACCTCCACTGTAGTTATAACCCAAACCATACCTCTACTGTAGTTATAATCCTAACCATAACCATACCTCTACTGTAGTTATTTCCCTAATCCTAACCATACCTCTACTGCTGTTATTTCCCTAATCATAACCATACCTCCACTGTAGTTATAACCCTAACCATACCTCCACTGTAGTTATAATCCTAACCATACCTCCACTGTAGTTATAATCCTAGCCATACCTCTACTGTAGTTATAACCCTAACCGTACCTCTACTGTAGTTATAAACATAACCATACCTCCACTCTAGTTATAACCATAACTCTACCGTAGCTAACACCCTAATCATAACCATACCTCTACTGTAGTTATAGTCCTAACCATACCTCTACTGTCGTTATAACCCTACCATACCTCTACTGTAGTTATAATCCTAACCATACCTCTACTCTAGTTATAATCCTAACCATACCTCTACTGTAGTTATAATCCTAACCATACCTCTACTGTAGTTATAACCCTAACCATACCTCTACTGTAGTTATAACCCTAACCATACCTCTACTGTAGTTATAACCCTAACCATACCTCTACTGTAGTTATAACCCTAACCATACCTCTACTCTCGTTATAACCCTAACCATACCTCTACTGTAGTTATAATCAAAACCCTAACCATACCTCTACTGTAGTTATAATCCTAACCATACCTCTACTGTAGTTATAATCCTAACCATACCTCTACTGTAGTTATAACCCTACCATACCTCTACTGTAGTTATAATCCTAACCATACCTCTACTGTAGTTATAATCCTAACCATACCTCTACTGTAGTTATAATCCTAACCATACCTCTACTGTAGTTATAATCCTAACCATACCTCTACTGTAGTTGTAACGCTAACAATACCTCTACTGTAGTTATAACCCTAACCATACCTCTACTGTAGTTATAACCCTAACCATACCTCTACTGTCGTTATAACCCTAACCATACCTCTACTATAGTTATAAACCTAACCATACCTCTACTGTAGTCAACCCTACCTCTGCTGTAGTTATAACCTTAACCATACCTCATCTACTGTAGTTATAATCCCAACCATACCTCCTCTACTGTAGTTATAACCCTAACCATTCCTCTACTGTAGTTATAAACATAACCATACCTCCACTCTAGTTATAACCATAACTCTACCGTAGCTAACACCCTAATCATAACCATACCTCTACTGTAGTTATAGTCCTAACCATACCTCTACTGTCGTTATAACCCTACCATACCTCTACTGTAGTTATAATCCTAACCATTCCTATACTGTAGTTATAACCCTAACCATACCTCTACTGTAGTTATAACCCTAACCATACCTCCACTGTAGTTATAATCCTAACCATACCTCCACTGTAGTTATAATCCTAGCCATACCTCTACTGTAGTTATAACCCTAACCGTACCTCTACTGTAGTTATAAACATAACCATACCTCCACTCTAGTTATAACCATAACTCTACCGTAGCTAACACCCTAATCATAACCATACCTCTACTGTAGTTATAGTCCTAACCATACCTCTACTGTCGTTATAACCCTACCATAGCTCTACTGTAGTTATAATCCTAACCATACCTCTACTCAAGTTATAATCCTAACCATACCTCTACTGTAGTTATAATCCTAACCATACCTCTACTGTAGTTATAACCCTAACCATACCTCTACTGTAGTTATAACCCTAACCATACCTCTACTGTCGTTATAACCCTAACCATACCTCTACTGTAGTTATAACCCTAACCATACCTCTACTGTAGTTATAACCCTAACCATACCTCTACTCTCGTTATAACCCTAACCATACCTCTACTGTAGTTGTAACCCTAACAATACCTCTACTGTAGTTAAAACCCTAACCATACCTCTACTGTAGTTATAACCCTAACCATACCTCTACTGTCGTTATAACCCTAACCATACCTCTACTCTAGTTATAATCCTAACCATACCTCTACTGTAGTTATAATCCTAACCATACCTCTACTGTAGTTATAATCCTAACCATACCTCTACTGTAGTTATAACCCTACCATACCTCTACTGTAGTTATAATCCTAACCATACCTATACTGTAGTTATAATCCTAACCATACCTCTACTGTAGTTATAATCCTAACCATACCTCTACTGTAGTTATAATCCTAACCATACCTCTACTGTAGTTGTAACCCTAACAATACCTCTACTGTAGTTATAACCCTAACCATACCTCTACTGTAGTTATAACCCTAACCATACCTCTACTGTCGTTATAACCCTAACCATACCTCTACTATAGTTATAAACCTAACCATACCTCTACTGTAGTCAACCCTACCTCTGCTGTAGTTATAACCTTAACCATACCTCATCTACTGTAGTTATAATCCCAACCATACCTCCTCTACTGTAGTTATAACCCTAACCATTCCTCTACTGTAGTTATAACCCTAACCATTCCTCTACTGTAGTTATAACCCTAACCATTCCTCTACTGTAGTTATAACCCTAACCATACCTCTACTGTAGTTATAACCCTACCTCTAATGTATTATAACCCTAACCATTTCTCTACCGTAGTTATAACCCTACCTCTAATGTATTATAACCCTAACCATTTCTCTACAATAGTTATAACCCTGACCATACCTCTACCGTAGTTATAACCATACCTCTACTGTATTATAACCCTAACCATTCCTTTACTGTAGTTAATACCCTAACCATACCTCTACTTTAGTTATAAACATAACCATTCCTCTACTGTAGTTACAACCCTAATCATAACCATACCTCCACTGTAGTTATAACCCAAACCATACCTCTACTGTAGTTATAATCCTAACCATACCTCTACTGCTGTTATTTCCCTAATCATAACCATACCTCTACTGTAGTTATAATCCTAACCCTACCTCTACTGTAGTTATAACCCTAACCATACCTCCTCTACTGTAGTTATAACCCTAACCATACCTCTACTGTAGTTATAACCCTAACCATACCTCTACTGTAGTTATAACCCTAACCATACCTCTACTGTCGTTATAACCCTAACCATACCTCTACTGTCGTTATAACCCTAACCATACCTCTACTGTCGTTATAACCCTAACCATACCTCTACTGTCGTTATAACCCTAACCATACCTCTACTGTGGTTATAACACTAACCATACCTCTACTGTGGTTATAACACTAACCATACCTCTACTGTAGTTATAACCCTAACCATACCTCTACTGTAGTTATAACCCTAACCATACCTCTACTGTAGTTATAACACTAACCATACCTCTACTGTAGTTATAACACTAACCATACCTCTACTGTAGTTATAACACTAACCATACCTCTACTGTAGTTATAACACTAACCATACCTCTACTGTAGTTATAACACTAACCATACCTCTACTGTAGTTATAACACTAACCATACCTCTCCTGTCGTTATAACCCTAACCATACCTCTACTGTCGTTATAACCCTAACCATACCTCTACTGTCGTTATAACCCTAACCATACCTCTACTGTAGTTATAACCCTAATCTTAACCATACCTCCTCTACTGTAGTTATAACCATAACCATACCTCTACTGTAGTTATAACCCTAACCATTCCTCTACTGTAGTTATAACCCTAACCATTCCTCTGCTGTATTTATAACCCTAACCATACCTCTACTGTCGTTATAACCCTAACCATACCTCTACTGTAGTTATAACCCTAACCATACCTCTACTGTAGTTATAACCCTAACCATACGTCTACTGTAGTTATAACACTAACCATACCTCTACTGTAGTTATAACACTAACCATACCCCTACTGTAGTTATAACACTAACCATACCTCTACTGTAGTTATAACACTAACCATACCTCTACTGTCGTTATAACCCTAACCATACCTCTACTGTCGTTATAACCCTAACCATACCTCTACTGTCGTTATTACCCTAACCATACCTCTACTGTCGTTATAACCCTAACCATACCTCTACTGTAGTTATAACCCTAACCATACCTCTACTGTAGTCATAACCCTAACCATACCTCTATTGTAGTTATAAACATAACCTTTCCTCTACTGTAGTTAAAACCCTAACCATACCTCTACTGTAGTTATAACCCTAATCTTAACCATACCTCTACTGTAGTTATAACCCTAACCATACCTCTACTGTAGTTTTAACCCTAATCATAACCATTCCTCTACTGTAGTTATAACCTTAATCACAACCATACCTCCATTGTAGTTATAACCCTAACCATACCTCTACTGTAGGTATAATCCTAGCCATACCTCTACTGTATTTATAACCCTAACCATAACCATACCTCTACTGTAGTTATAATCCTAACCATAACCATACCTCTACTGTAGTTATTACCCTAATCTTAACCTTTCCTCTACTGTCGTTATAACCCTAACCATACCTCTACTGTAGTTATAACCCTAATCATAACCATTCCTCTATTGTAGTTATAACCCTAACCATACCTCTACTGTAGTTATAACCCTAACCATACCTCTACTGTAGTTATAACCCTAAACATACCTCTACTGTAGTTATAACCCTAACCCTACCTCTACTGTCGTTATAACCCTAACCCTACCTCTACTGTCGTTATAACCCTAACCATACCTCTACTGTAGTTATAACCCTAACCATACCTCTACTGTCGTTATAACCCTAACCATACCTCTACTGTAGTTATAACCCTAACCTTACCTCTACTGTAGTTATAACCCTAACCATACCTCTACTGTCGTTATAACCCTAACCATACCTCTACTGTCGTTATAACCCTAACCATACCTCTACTGTCGTTATAACCCTAACCATACCTCTACTGTCGTTATAACCCTAACCATACCTCTACTGTAGTTATAACCCTAATCATAACCATTCCTCTACTGTAGTTATAACCCTAACCATACCTCTACTGTAGTTATAACCCTAACCATACCTCTACTGTAGTTATAACCCTAACCATACCTCTACTGTCGTTATAACCCTAACCATACCTCTACTGTCGTTATAACCCTAACCATACCTCTACTGTCGTTATAACCCTAACCATACCTCTACTGTAGTTATAACCCTAACCATACCTCTACTGTAGTTATAACCCTAACCATACCTCTACTGTAGTTATAACCATAACCATACCTCTACTGTAGTTATTACCCTAATCTTAACCTTTCCTCTACTGTCGTTATAACCCTAACCATACCTCTACTGTAGTTATAACCCTAATCATAACCATTCCTCTATTGTAGTTATAACCCTAACCATACCTCTACTGTAGTTATAACCCTAACCATACCTCTACTGTAGTTATAACCCTAAACATACCTCTACTGTAGTTATAACCCTAACCCTACCTCTACTGTCGTTATAACCCTAACCATACCTCTACTGTCGTTATAACCCTAACCATACCTCTACTGTAGTTATAACCCTAACCATACCTCTACTGTCGTTATAACCCTAACCATACCTCTACTGTAGTTATAACCCTAACCTTACCTCTACTGTAGTTATAACCCTAACCATACCTCTACTGTCGTTATAACCCTAACCATACCTCTACTGTCGTTATAACCCTAACCATACCTCTACTGTAGTTATAACCCTAATCATAACCATTCCTCTACTGTAGTTATAACCCTAACCATACCTCTACTGTAGTTATAACCCTAACCATACCTCTACTGTAGTTATAACCCTAACCATACCTCTACTGTAGTTATAACCCTAACCAAACCTCTACTGTCGTTATAACCCTAACCATACCTCTACTGTCGTTATAACCCTAACCATACCTCTACTGTCGTTATAACCCTAACCATACCTCTACTGTCGTTATAACCCTAACCATACCTCTACTGTAGTTATAACCCTAACCATACCTCTACTGTAGTTATAACCCTAACCATACCTCTACTGTAGTTATAACCCTAACCATACGTCTACTGTAGTTATTACACTAACCATACCTCTACTGTAGTTATAACACTAACCATACCTCTACTGTAGTTATAACACTAACCATACCTCTACTGTAGTTATAACACTAACCATACCTCTACTGTAGTTATAATCCTAACCATACCTCTACTGTAGTTATAACCCTAACCATACCTCTACTGTAGTTATAACCCTAACCATACCTCTACTGTAGTTATAACCCTAACCATACGTCTACTGTAGTTATAACACTAACCATACGTCTACTGTAGTTATAACACTAACCATACCTCTACTGTCGTTATAACCCTAACAATACCTCTACTGTCGTTATAACCCTAACCATACCTCTACTGTCGTTATAACCCTAACCATACCTCTACTGTCGTTATAACCCTAACCATACCTCTACTGTCGTTATAACCCTAACCATACCTCTACTGTAGTTATAACCCTAATCTTAACCATACCTCCTCTACTGTAGTTATAACACTAACCATACCTCTACTGTAGTTATAACCCTAACCATTCCTCTACTGTAGTTATAACCCTAACCATTCCTCTGCTGTATTTATAACCCTAACCATACCTCTACTGTCGTTATAACCCTAACCATACCTCTACTGTCGTTATAACCCTAACCATACCTCTACTGTAGTTATAACCCTAACCATACCTCTACTGTAGTTATAACCCTAACCATACCTCTACTGTAGTTATAACACTAACCATACCTCTACTGTAGTTATAACCCTAACCATACCTCTACTGTAGTTATAACCCTAACCATACGTCTACTGTAGTTATAACACTAACCATACCTCTACTGTAGTTATAACACTAACCATACCTCTACTGTCGTTATAACCCTAACCATACCTCTACTGTCATTATAACCCTAACCATACCTCTACTGTCGTTATAACCCTAACCATACCTCTACTGTCGTTATAACCCTAACCATACCTCTACTGTCGTTATAACCCTAACCTTACCTCTACTGTAGTTATAACCCTAATCTAAACCATACCTCCTCTACTGTCGTTATAACCCTAACCATACCTCTACTATCGTTATAACCCTAACCATACCTCTACTGTCGTTATAACCCTAACCATACCTCTACTGTAGTTATAACCCTAATCATAACCATTCCTCTACTGTAGTTATAACCCTAACCATACCTCTACTGTAGTTATAACCCTAACCATACCTCTACTGTAGTTATAACCCTAACCATACCTCTACTGTAGTTATAACCCTAACCATACCTCTACTGTCGTTATAACCCTAACCATACCTCTACTGTAGTTATAACACTAACCATACCTCTACTGTAGTTATAACACTAACCATACCTCTACTGTCGTTATAACCCTAACCATACCTCTACTGTAGTTATAACCCTAATCTTAACCATACCTCCTCTACTGTAGTTATAACAGTAACCATACCTCTACTGTAGTTATAACCCTAACCATTCCTCTACTGTAGTTATAACCCTAACCATTCCTCTGCTGTATTTATAACCCTAACCATACCTCTACTGTAGTTATAATCCTAACCCTACCTCTACTGTAGTTATAACCCTAACCAAACCTCTACTGTAGTTATAACCCTAACCCTACCTCTACTGTAGTTATAACCCTAACCATACCTCTACTGTATTATAAGCCTAACCATTCCTCCACTGTAGTTATAACCCTAACCATACCTCTACTGTAGTTATAATCCTAACCCTAACCATACCTCTACTGTCGTTATAACCCTAACCATACCTCTACTGTCGTTATAACCCTAACCATACCTCTACTGTCGTTATAACCCTAACCATACCTCTACTGTAGTTATAACCCTAACCATACCTCTACTGTAGTTATAACCCTAACCATACCTCTACTGTAGTTATAACCCTAACCATACCTCTACTGTAGTTATAACCCTAACCATACATCTACTGTAGTTATAACCCTAACCATACCTCTACTGTAGTTATAACACTAACCATACCTCTACTGTAGTTATAACACTAACCATACCTCTACTGTAGTTATAACACTAACCATACCTCTACTGTAGTTATAACCCTAACCATACCTCTACTGTCGTTATAACCCTAACCATACCTCTACTGTCGTTATAACCCTAACCATACCTCTACTGTCGTTATAACCCTAACCATACCTCTACTGTCGTTATAACTCTAACCATACCTCTACTGTCGTTATAACCCTAACCTTAACCATACCTCCTCTACTGTAGTTATAACACTAACCATACCTCTACTGTAGTTATAACCCTAACCATTCCTCTACTGTAGTTATAACCCTAACCATTCCTCTGCTGTATTTATAACCCTAACTATACCTCTGCTGTATTTATAACCCTAACCATACCTCTACTGTCGTTATAACCCTAACAATACCTCTACTGTATTTATAACCCTAACCATACCTCTACTGTCGTTATAACCCTAACCATACCTCTACTGTAGTTATAACCCTAACCATACCTCTACTGTAGTTATAACCCTAACCATACCTCTACTGTAGTTATAACCCTAACCATACCTCTACTGTAGTTATAACCCTAACCATACCTCTACTGTAGTTATAACCCTAACCATACGTCTACTGTAGTTATAACACTAACCATACCTCTACTGTAGTTATAACACTAACCATACCTCTACTGTAGTTATAACACTAACCATACCTCTACTGTAGTTATAACCCTAACCATACGTCTACTGTAGTTATAACCCTAACCATTCCTTTACTGTAGTTAATACCCTAACCATACCTCTACTTTAGTTATAAACATAACCATTCCTCTACTGTAGTTACAACCCTAATCATAACCATACCTCCACTGTAGTTATAACCCAAACCATACCTCTACTGTAGTTATAATCCTAACCATAACCATACCTCTACTGTAGTTATTTCCCTAATCCTAACCATACCTCTACTGCTGTTATTTCCCTAATCATAACCATACCTCTACTGTAGTTATAATCCTAACCCTACCTCTACTGTAGTTATAACCCTAACCATACCTCCTCTACTGTAGTTATAACCCTAACCATACCTCTACTGTAGTTATAACCCTAACCATACCTCTACTGTAGTTATAACCCTAACCATACCTCTACTGTCGTTATAACCCTAACCATACCTCTACTGTCGTTATAACCCTAACCATACCTCTACTGTCGTTATAACCCTAACCATACCTCTACTGTCGTTATAACCCTAACCATACCTCTACTGTGGTTATAACACTAACCATACCTCTACTGTGGTTATAACACTAACCATACCTCTACTGTAGTTATAACCCTAACCATACCTCTACTGTAGTTATAACCCTAACCATACCTCTACTGTAGTTATAACACTAACCATACCTCTACTGTAGTTATAACACTAACCATACCTCTACTGTAGTTATAACACTAACCATACCTCTACTGTAGTTATAACACTAACCATACCTCTACTGTCGTTATAACACTAACCATACCTCTCCTGTCGTTATAACCCTAACCATACCTCTACTGTCGTTATAACCCTAACCATACCTCTACTGTCGTTATAACCCTAACCATACCTCTACTGTAGTTATAACCCTAATCTTAACCATACCTCCTCTACTGTAGTTATAACCATAACCATACCTCTACTGTAGTTATAACCCTAACCATTCCTCTACTGTAGTTATAACCCTAACCATTCCTCTGCTGTATTTATAACCCTAACCATACCTCTACTGTCGTTATAACCCTAACCATACCTCTACTGTAGTTATAACCCTAACCATACCTCTACTGTAGTTATAACCCTAACCATACGTCTACTGTAGTTATAACACTAACCATACCTCTACTGTAGTTATAACACTAACCATACCCCTACTGTAGTTATAACACTAACCATACCTCTACTGTAGTTATAACACTAACCATACCTCTACTGTCGTTATAACCCTAACCATACCTCTACTGTCGTTATAACCCTAACCATACCTCTACTGTCGTTATTACCCTAACCATACCTCTACTGTCGTTATAACCCTAACCATACCTCTACTGTAGTTATAACCCTAACCATACCTCTACTGTAGTCATAACCCTAACCATACCTCTATTGTAGTTATAAACATAACCTTTCCTCTACTGTAGTTAAAACCCTAACCATACCTCTACTGTAGTTATAACCCTAATCTTAACCATACCTCTACTGTAGTTATAACCCTAACCATACCTCTACTGTAGTTTTAACCCTAATCATAACCATTCCTCTACTGTAGTTATAACCTTAATCACAACCATACCTCCATTGTAGTTATAACCCTAACCATACCTCTACTGTAGGTATAATCCTAGCCATACCTCTACTGTATTTATAACCCTAACCATAACCATACCTCTACTGTAGTTATAATCCTAACCATAACCATACCTCTACTGTAGTTATTACCCTAATCTTAACCTTTCCTCTACTGTCGTTATAACCCTAACCATACCTCTACTGTAGTTATAACCCTAATCATAACCATTCCTCTATTGTAGTTATAACCCTAACCATACCTCTACTGTAGTTATAACCCTAACCATACCTCTACTGTAGTTATAACCCTAAACATACCTCTACTGTAGTTATAACCCTAACCCTACCTCTACTGTCGTTATAACCCTAACCCTACCTCTACTGTCGTTATAACCCTAACCATACCTCTACTGTAGTTATAACCCTAACCATACCTCTACTGTCGTTATAACCCTAACCATACCTCTACTGTAGTTATAACCCTAACCTTACCTCTACTGTAGTTATAACCCTAACCATACCTCTACTGTCGTTATAACCCTAACCATACCTCTACTGTCGTTATAACCCTAACCATACCTCTACTGTCGTTATAACCCTAACCATACCTCTACTGTCGTTATAACCCTAACCATACCTCTACTGTAGTTATAACCCTAATCATAACCATTCCTCTACTGTAGTTATAACCCTAACCATACCTCTACTGTAGTTATAACCCTAACCATACCTCTACTGTAGTTATAACCCTAACCATACCTCTACTGTAGTTATAACCCTAACCATACCTCTACTGTCGTTATAACCCTAACCATACCTCTACTGTCGTTATAACCCTAACCATACCTCTACTGTCGTTATAACCCTAACCATACCTCTACTGTAGTTATAACCCTAACCATACCTCTACTGTAGTTATAACCCTAACCATACCTCTACTGTAGTTATAACCATAACCATACCTCTACTGTAGTTATTACCCTAATCTTAACCTTTCCTCTACTGTCGTTATAACCCTAACCATACCTCTACTGTAGTTATAACCCTAATCATAACCATTCCTCTATTGTAGTTATAACCCTAACCATACCTCTACTGTAGTTATAACCCTAACCATACCTCTACTGTAGTTATAACCCTAAACATACCTCTACTGTAGTTATAACCCTAACCCTACCTCTACTGTCGTTATAACCCTAACCATACCTCTACTGTCGTTATAACCCTAACCATACCTCTACTGTAGTTATAACCCTAACCATACCTCTACTGTCGTTATAACCCTAACCATACCTCTACTGTAGTTATAACCCTAACCTTACCTCTACTGTAGTTATAACCCTAACCATACCTCTACTGTCGTTATAACCCTAACCATACCTCTACTGTCGTTATAACCCTAACCATACCTCTACTGTAGTTATAACCCTAATCATAACCATTCCTCTACTGTAGTTATAACCCTAACCATACCTCTACTGTAGTTATAACCCTAACCATACCTCTACTGTAGTTATAACCCTAACCATACCTCTACTGTAGTTATAACCCTAACCAAACCTCTACTGTCGTTATAACCCTAACCATACCTCTACTGTCGTTATAACCCTAACCATACCTCTACTGTCGTTATAACCCTAACCATACCTCTACTGTCGTTATAACCCTAACCATACCTCTACTGTAGTTATAACCCTAACCATACCTCTACTGTAGTTATAACCCTAACCATACCTCTACTGTAGTTATAACCCTAACCATACGTCTACTGTAGTTATTACACTAACCATACCTCTACTGTAGTTATAACACTAACCATACCTCTACTGTAGTTATAACACTAACCATACCTCTACTGTAGTTATAACACTAACCATACCTCTACTGTAGTTATAATCCTAACCATACCTCTACTGTAGTTATAACCCTAACCATACCTCTACTGTAGTTATAACCCTAACCATACCTCTACTGTAGTTATAACCCTAACCATACGTCTACTGTAGTTATAACACTAACCATACGTCTACTGTAGTTATAACACTAACCATACCTCTACTGTCGTTATAACCCTAACAATACCTCTACTGTCGTTATAACCCTAACCATACCTCTACTGTCGTTATAACCCTAACCATACCTCTACTGTCGTTATAACCCTAACCATACCTCTACTGTCGTTATAACCCTAACCATACCTCTACTGTAGTTATAACCCTAATCTTAACCATACCTCCTCTACTGTAGTTATAACACTAACCATACCTCTACTGTAGTTATAACCCTAACCATTCCTCTACTGTAGTTATAACCCTAACCATTCCTCTGCTGTATTTATAACCCTAACCATACCTCTACTGTCGTTATAACCCTAACCATACCTCTACTGTCGTTATAACCCTAACCATACCTCTACTGTAGTTATAACCCTAACCATACCTCTACTGTAGTTATAACCCTAACCATACCTCTACTGTAGTTATAACACTAACCATACCTCTACTGTAGTTATAACCCTAACCATACCTCTACTGTAGTTATAACCCTAACCATACGTCTACTGTAGTTATAACACTAACCATACCTCTACTGTAGTTATAACACTAACCATACCTCTACTGTCGTTATAACCCTAACCATACCTCTACTGTCATTATAACCCTAACCATACCTCTACTGTCGTTATAACCCTAACCATACCTCTACTGTCGTTATAACCCTAACCATACCTCTACTGTCGTTATAACCCTAACCTTACCTCTACTGTAGTTATAACCCTAATCTTAACCATACCTCCTCTACTGTAGTTATAACACTAACCATACCTCTACTGTCGTTATAACCCTAACCATACCTCTACTATCGTTATAACCCTAACCATACCTCTACTGTCGTTATAACCCTAACCATACCTCTACTGTAGTTATAACCCTAATCATAACCATTCCTCTACTGTAGTTATAACCCTAACCATACCTCTACTGTAGTTATAACCCTAACCATACCTCTACTGTAGTTATAACCCTAACCATACCTCTACTGTAGTTATAACCCTAACCATACCTCTACTGTCGTTATAACCCTAACCATACCTCTACTGTAGTTATAACACTAACCATACCTCTACTGTAGTTATAACACTAACCATACCTCTACTGTCGTTATAACCCTAACCATACCTCTACTGTAGTTATAACCCTAATCTTAACCATACCTCCTCTACTGTAGTTATAACAGTAACCATACCTCTACTGTAGTTATAACCCTAACCATTCCTCTACTGTAGTTATAACCCTAACCATTCCTCTGCTGTATTTATAACCCTAACCATACCTCTACTGTAGTTATAATCCTAACCCTACCTCTACTGTAGTTATAACCCTAACCAAACCTCTACTGTAGTTATAACCCTAACCCTACCTCTACTGTAGTTATAACCCTAACCATACCTCTACTGTATTATAAGCCTAACCATTCCTCCACTGTAGTTATAACCCTAACCATACCTCTACTGTAGTTATAATCCTAACCCTAACCATACCTCTACTGTCGTTATAACCCTAACCATACCTCTACTGTCGTTATAACCCTAACCATACCTCTACTGTCGTTATAACCCTAACCATACCTCTACTGTAGTTATAACCCTAACCATACCTCTACTGTAGTTATAACCCTAACCATACCTCTACTGTAGTTATAACCCTAACCATACCTCTACTGTAGTTATAACCCTAACCATACATCTACTGTAGTTATAACACTAACCATACCTCTACTGTAGTTATAACACTAACCATACCTCTACTGTAGTTATAACACTAACCATACCTCTACTGTAGTTATAACACTAACCATACCTCTACTGTAGTTATAACCCTAACCATACCTCTACTGTCGTTATAACCCTAACCATACCTCTACTGTCGTTATAACCCTAACCATACCTCTACTGTCGTTATAACCCTAACCATACCTCTACTGTCGTTATAACTCTAACCATACCTCTACTGTCGTTATAACCCTAACCTTAACCATACCTCCTCTACTGTAGTTATAACACTAACCATACCTCTACTGTAGTTATAACCCTAACCATTCCTCTACTGTAGTTATAACCCTAACCATTCCTCTGCTGTATTTATAACCCTAACTATACCTCTGCTGTATTTATAACCCTAACCATACCTCTACTGTCGTTATAACCCTAACAATACCTCTACTGTATTTATAACCCTAACCATACCTCTACTGTCGTTATAACCCTAACCATACCTCTACTGTAGTTATAACCCTAACCATACCTCTACTGTAGTTATAACCCTAACCATACCTCTACTGTAGTTATAACACTAACCATACCTCTACTGTAGTTATAACCCTAACCATACCTCTACTGTAGTTATAACCCTAACCATACCTCTACTGTAGTTATAACACTAACCATACCTCTACTGTAGTTATAACACTAACCATACCTCTACTGTCGTTATAACCCTAACCATACCTCTACTGTCATTATAACCCTAACCATACCTCTACTGTCGTTATAACCCTAACCATACCTCTACTGTCGTTATAACCCTAACCATACCTCTACTGTCGTTATAACCCTAACCTTACCTCTACTGTAGTTATAACCCTAATCTTAACCATACCTCCTCTACTGTAGTTATAACACTAACCATACCTCTACTGTCGTTATAACCCTAACCATACCTCTACTATCGTTATAACCCTAACCATACCTCTACTGTCGTTATAACCCTAACCATACCTCTACTGTAGTTATAACCCTAATCATAACCATTCCTCTACTGTAGTTATAACCCTAACCATACCTCTACTGTAGTTATAACCCTAACCATACCTCTACTGTAGTTATAACCCTAACCATACCTCTACTGTAGTTATAACCCTAACCATACCTCTACTGTCGTTATAACCCTAACCATACCTCTACTGTAGTTATAACACTAACCATACCTCTACTGTAGTTATAACACTAACCATACCTCTACTGTCGTTATAACCCTAACCATACCTCTACTGTAGTTATAACCCTAATCTTAACCATACCTCCTCTACTGTAGTTATAACAGTAACCATACCTCTACTGTAGTTATAACCCTAACCATTCCTCTACTGTAGTTATAACCCTAACCATTCCTCTGCTGTATTTATAACCCTAACCATACCTCTACTGTAGTTATAATCCTAACCCTACCTCTACTGTAGTTATAACCCTAACCAAACCTCTACTGTAGTTATAACCCTAACCCTACCTCTACTGTAGTTATAACCCTAACCATACCTCTACTGTATTATAAGCCTAACCATTCCTCCACTGTAGTTATAACCCTAACCATACCTCTACTGTAGTTATAATCCTAACCCTAACCATACCTCTACTGTCGTTATAACCCTAACCATACCTCTACTGTCGTTATAACCCTAACCATACCTCTACTGTCGTTATAACCCTAACCATACCTCTACTGTAGTTATAACCCTAACCATACCTCTACTGTAGTTATAACCCTAACCATACCTCTACTGTAGTTATAACCCTAACCATACCTCTACTGTAGTTATAACCCTAACCATACATCTACTGTAGTTATAACACTAACCATACCTCTACTGTAGTTATAACACTAACCATACCTCTACTGTAGTTATAACACTAACCATACCTCTACTGTAGTTATAACACTAACCATACCTCTACTGTAGTTATAACCCTAACCATACCTCTACTGTCGTTATAACCCTAACCATACCTCTACTGTCGTTATAACCCTAACCATACCTCTACTGTCGTTATAACCCTAACCATACCTCTACTGTCGTTATAACTCTAACCATACCTCTACTGTCGTTATAACCCTAACCTTAACCATACCTCCTCTACTGTAGTTATAACACTAACCATACCTCTACTGTAGTTATAACCCTAACCATTCCTCTACTGTAGTTATAACCCTAACCATTCCTCTGCTGTATTTATAACCCTAACTATACCTCTGCTGTATTTATAACCCTAACCATACCTCTACTGTCGTTATAACCCTAACAATACCTCTACTGTATTTATAACCCTAACCATACCTCTACTGTCGTTATAACCCTAACCATACCTCTACTGTAGTTATAACCCTAACCATACCTCTACTGTAGTTATAACCCTAACCATACCTCTACTGTAGTTATAACCCTAACCATACCTCTACTGTAGTTATAACCCTAACCATACCTCTACTGTAGTTATAACCCTAACCATACGTCTACTGTAGTTATAACACTAACCATACCTCTACTGTAGTTATAACACTAACCATACCTCTACTGTAGTTATAACACTAACCATACCTCTACTGTAGTTATAACCCTAACCATACGTCTACTGTAGTTATAACACTAACCATACCTCTACTGTAGTTATAACACTAACCATACCTCTACTGTAGTTATAACACTAACCATACCTCTACTGTAGTTATAACACTAACCATACCTCTACTGTAGTTATAACCCTAACCATACCTCTACTGTCGTTATAACCCTAACCATACCTCTACTGTCGTTATAACCCTAACCATACCTCTACTGTCGTTATAACCCTAACCATACCTCTACTGTCGTTATAACCCTAACCATACCTCTACTGTCGTTATAACTCTAACCATACCTCTACTGTCGTTATAACCCTAACCTTAACCATACCTCCTCTACTGTAGTTATAACACTAACCATACCTCTACTGTAGTTATAACCCTAACCATTCCTCTACTGTAGTTATAACCCTAACCATTCCTCTGCTGTATTTATAACCCTAACTATACCTCTGCTGTATTTATAACCCTAACCATACCTCTGCTGTATTTATTACCCTAACCATACCTCTACTGTCGTTATAACCCTAACCATACCTCTACTGTATTTATAACCCCAACCATACCTCTACTGTCGTTATAACCCTAACCATACCTCTACTGTAGTTATAACCCTAACCATACCTCTACTGTAGTTATAACCCTAACCATACCTCTACAGTAGTTATAACCCTAACCATACCTCTACTGTAGTTATAACCCTAACCATACGTCTACTGTAGTTATAACACTAACCATACCTCTACTGTAGTTATAACACTAACCATACCTCTACTGTAGTTATAACCCTAACCATTCCTCTGCTGTATTTATAACCCTAACTATACCTCTGCTGTATTTATAACCCTAACCATAGCTCTACTGTCGTTATAACCCTAACCATACCTCTACTGTATTTATAACCCTAACCATACCTCTACTGTCGTTATAACCCTAACCATACCTCTACTGTAGTTATAACCCTAACCATACCTCTACTGTAGTTATAACCCTAACCATACCTCTACTGTAGTTATAACCCTAACCATACCTCTACTGTAGTTATAACCCTAACCATACGTCTACTGTAGTTATAACCCTAACCATACGTCTACTGTAGTTATAACCCTAACCATACCTCTACTGTAGTTATAACACTAACCATACCTCTAATGTAGTTATAACACTAACCATACCTCTACTGTCGTTATAACCCTAACCATACCTCTACTGTCGTTATAACCCTAACCATACCTCTACTGTCGTTATAACCCTAACCATACCTCTACTGTCATTATAACCCTAACCATACCTCTACTGTAGTTATAACCCTAATCTTAACCATACCTCCTCTACTGTAGTTATAACACTAACCATACCTCTACTGTAGTTATAACCCTAACCATTCCTCTACTGTAGTTATAACCCTAACCATTCCTCTGCTGTATTTATAACCCTAACCATACCTCTACTGTCGTTATAACCCTAACCATACCTCTACTGTCGTTATAACCCTAACCATACCTCTACTGTAGTTATAACCCTAATCATAACCATTCCTCTACTGTAGTTATAACCCTAACCATACCTCTACTGTCGTTATAACCCTAACCATACCTCTACTGTCGTTATAACCCTAACCATACCTCTACTGTAGTTATAACCCTAACCATACCTCTACTGTCGTTATAACCCTAACCATACCTCTACTGTCGTTATAACCCTAACCATACCTCTACTGTCGTTATAACCCTAACCATACCTCTACTGTAGTTATAACCCTAACCATACCTCTACTGTAGTTATAACACTAACCATACCTCTACTGTAGTTATAACACTAACCATACCTCTACTGTAGTTATAACACTAACCATACCTCTACTGTCGTTATAACCCTAACCATACCTCTACTGTCGTTATAACCCTAACCATACCTCTACTGTCATTATAACCCTAACCATACCTCTACTGTCGTTATAACCCTAACCATACCTCTACTGTAGTTATAACCCTAATCTTAACCATACCTCCTCTACTGTAGTTATAACACTAACCATACCTCTACTGTAGTTATAACCCTAACCATTCCTCTACTGTAGTTATAACCCTAACCATTCCTCTGCTGTATTTATAACCCTAACCATACCTCTACTGTAGTTATAACCCTAACCATTCCTCTGCTGTATTTATAACCCTAACCATACCTCTACTGTCGTTATAACCCTAACCATACCTCTACTGTCGTTATAACCCTAACCATACCTCTACTGTAGTTATAACCCTAATCATAACCATTCCTCTACTGTAGTTATAACCCTAACCATACCTCTACTGTAGTTATAACCCTAACCATACGTCTACTGTAGTTATAACACTAACCATACCTCTACTGTAGTTATAACACTAACCATACCTCTACTGTAGTTATAACACTAACCATACCTCTACTGTAGTTATAACACTAACCATACCTCTACTGTCGTTATAACCCTAACCATACCTCTACTGTCGTTATAACCCTAACCATACCTCTACTGTCGTTATAACCCTAACCATACCTCTACTGTCGTTATAACCCTAACCATACCTCTACTGTAGTTATAACCCTAATCTTAACCATACCTCCTCTACTGTAGTTATAACACTAACCATACCTCTACTGTAGTTATAACCCTAACCATTCCTCTACTGTAGTTATAACCCTAACCATTCCTCTGCTGTATTTATAACCCTAACCATAACCATTCCTCCTCTACTGTAGTTATAACACTAACCATACCTCTACTGTTGTTATAACCCTAACCATACCTCTACTGTCGTTATAACCCTAACCATACCTCTACTGTAGTTATAACCCTAATCATAACCATTCCTCTACTGTAGTTATAACCCTAACCATACCTCTACTGTAGTTATAACCCTAATCATAACCATTCCTCTACTGTAGTTATAACCCTAACCATACCTCTACTGTAGTTATAACCCTAACCATACCTCTACTGTCGTTATAACCCTAACCATACCTCTACTGTCGTTATAACCCCAACCATACCTCTACTGTAGTTATAACCCTAACCATACCTCTACTGTCGTTATAACCCTAACCATACCTCTACTGTCGTTATAACCCTAACCATACCTCTACTGTAGTTATAACCCTAACCATACGTCTACTGTAGTTATAACACTAACCATACCTCTACTGTAGTTATAACACTAACCATACCTCTACTGTAGTTATAACACTAACCATACCTCTACTGTAGTTATAACACTAACCATACCTCTACTGTCGTTATAACCCTAACCATACCTCTACTGTCGTTATAACCCTAACCATACCTCTACTGTCGTTATAACCCTAACCATACCTCTACTGTCGTTATAACCCTAACCATACCTCTACTGTAGTTATAACCCTAATCTTAACCATACCTCCTCTACTGTAGTTATAACACTAACCATACCTCTACTGTAGTTATAACCCTAACCATTCCTCTACTGTAGTTATAACCCTAACCATTCCTCTGCTGTATTTATAACCCTAACCATACCTCTACTGTCGTTATAACCCTAACCATACCTCTACTGTCGTTATAACCCTAACCATACCTCTACTGTAGTTATAACCCTAATCATAACCAATCCTCTACTGTAGTTATAACCCTAACCATACCTCTACTGTAGTTATAACCCTAACCATACCTCTACTGTCGTTATAACCCTAACCATACCTCTACTGTCGTTATAACCCTAACCATACCTCTACTGTCGTTATAACCCTAACCATACCTCTACTGTAGTTATAACCCTAATCTTAACCATACCTCCTCCACTGTAGTTATAATCCTAGCCATACCTCTACTGTAGTTATAATCCTAACCCTAACCATACCTCTACTGTAGTTATAACTCTAACCATACCTCTACTGTAGTTATAACCCTAACCATACCTCCACTGTAGTTATAACCCTAACCATACCTCTACTGTAGTTATAACCCTAACCATACGTCTACTGTAGTTATAACACTAACCATACCTCTACTGTAGTTATAACACTAACCATACCTCTACTGTAGTTATAACACTAACCATACCTCTACTGTAGTTATAACACTAACCATACCTCTACTGTAGTTATAACCCTAACCATACCTCTACTGTCGTTATAACCCTAACCATACCTCTACTGTCGTTATAACCCTAACCATACCTCTACTGTCGTTATAACCCTAACCATACCTCTACTGTCGTTATAACCCTAACCATACCTCTACTGTAGTTATAACCCTAACCTTAACCATACCTCCTCTACTGTAGTTATAACACTAACCATACCTCTACTGTAGTTATAACCCTAACCATTCCTCTACTGTAGTTATAACCCTAACCATTCCTCTTCTGTATTTATAACCCTAACCATACCTCTGCTGTATTTATAACCCTAACCATACCTCTACTGTCGTTATAACCCTAACCATACCTCTACTGTATTTATAACCCTAACCATACCTCTACTGTCGTTATAACCCTTACATACCTCTACTGTAGTTATAACCCTAACCATACCTCTACTGTAGTCATAACGATAACCATACCTCTACTGTAGTTATAAACATAACCCTACCTCTACTGTATTATAACCCTAACCATTCCTCTACTGTAGTCATAACCCTAACCATACCTCTACTGTAGTTATAACCCTAACCATACGTCTACTGTAGTTATAACCCTAACCATACCTCTACTGTAGTTATACCACTAACCATACCTCTACTGTAGTTATAACACTAACCATACCTCTACTGTAGTTATAACACTAACCATACCTCTACTGTAGTTATAACACTAACCATACCTCTACTGTAGTTATAACACTAACCATACCTCTACTGTAGTTATAACACTAACCATTCCTCTACTGTAGTCATAACCCTAACCATACCTCTACTGTAGTTATAACCCTAACCATACGTCTACTGTAGTTATAACCCTAACCATACCTCTACTGTAGTTATACCACTAACCATACCTCTACTGTAGGTATAACCTTAATCACAACCATACCTCTACTGTCGTTATAACCCTAACCATACCTCTACTGTCGTTATAACCCTAACCATACCTCTACTGTCGTTATAACCCTAACCATACCTCTACTGTAGTTATAACCCTAATCATAACCAATCCTCTACTGTAGTTATAACCCTAACCATACCTCTACTGTAGTTATAACCCTAACCATACCTCTACTGTCGTTATAACCCTAACCATACCTCTACTGTCGTTATAACCCTAACCATACCTCTACTGTCGTTATAACCCTAACCATACCTCTACTGTAGTTATAACCCTAATCTTAACCATACCTCCTCCACTGTAGTTATAATCCTAGCCATACCTCTACTGTAGTTATAATCCTAACCCTAACCATACCTCTACTGTCGTTATAACCCTAACCATACCTCTACTGTAGTTATAACTCTAACCATACCTCTACTGTAGTTATAACCCTAACCATACCTCCACTGTAGTTATAACCCTAACCATACCTCTACTGTAGTTATAACCCTAACCATACGTCTACTGTAGTTATAACACTAACCATACCTCTACTGTAGTTATAACACTAACCATACCTCTACTGTAGTTATAACACTAACCATACCTCTACTGTAGTTATAACACTAACCATACCTCTACTGTAGTTATAACCCTAACCATACCTCTACTGTCGTTATAACCCTAACCATACCTCTACTGTCGTTATAACCCTAACCATACCTCTACTGTCGTTATAACCCTAACCATACCTCTACTGTCGTTATAACCCTAACCATACCTCTACTGTAGTTATAACCCTAACCTTAACCATACCTCCTCTACTGTAGTTATAACACTAACCATACCTCTACTGTAGTTATAACCCTAACCATTCCTCTACTGTAGTTATAACCCTAACCATTCCTCTTCTGTATTTATAACCCTAACCATACCTCTGCTGTATTTATAACCCTAACCATACCTCTACTGTCGTTATAACCCTAACCATACCTCTACTGTATTTATAACCCTAACCATACCTCTACTGTCGTTATAACCCTTACATACCTCTACTGTAGTTATAACCCTAACCATACCTCTACTGTAGTCATAACCATAACCATACCTCTACTGTAGTTATAAACATAACCCTACCTCTACTGTATTATAACCCTAACCATTCCTCTACTGTAGTCATAACCCTAACCATACCTCTACTGTAGTTATAACCCTAACCATACGTCTACTGTAGTTATAACCCTAACCATACCTCTACTGTAGTTATACCACTAACCATACCTCTACTGTAGTTATAACACTAACCATACCTCTACTGTAGTTATAACACTAACCATACCTCTACTGTAGTTATAACACTAACCATACCTCTACTGTAGTTATAACACTAACCATACCTCTACTGTAGTTATAACACTAACCATTCCTCTACTGTAGTCATAACCCTAACCATACCTCTACTGTAGTTATAACCCTAACCATACGTCTACTGTAGTTATAACCCTAACCATACCTCTACTGTAGTTATACCACTAACCATACCTCTACTGTAGGTATAACCTTAATCACAACCATACCTCTACTGTCGTTATAACCCTAACCATACCTCTACTGTCGTTATAACCCTAACCATACCTCTACTGTCGTTATAACCCTAACCATACCTCTACTGTAGTTATAACCCTAACCATACCTCTAATGTAGTTATAACCCTAACCATACCTCTACTGTAGTTATAACCCTAACCATACGTCTACTGTAGTTATAACACTAACCATACCTCTAATGTAGTTATAACCCTAACCATACCTCTACTGTAGTTATAATCCTAACCATACGTCTACTGTATTTATAATCCTAACCATACCTCTACTGTAGTTATAACCCTAATCATAACCATACCTCTACTGTCGTTATAACCCTAACCATACCTCTACTGTCGTTATAACCCTAATCTTAACCATACCTCCTATACTGTCGTTATAACCCTTACATACCTCTACTGTCGTTATAACCCTAACCATACCTCTACTGTAGTTATAACTCTAATCTTAACCATACCTCCTATACTGTCGTTATAACCCTTACATACCTCTACTGTCGTTATAACCCTTACATACCTCTACTGTCGTTATAACCCTAACCATACCTCTACTGTAGTTATAACCCTAACCATACCTCTACTGTCGTTATAACCCTAACCATACCTCTACTGTAGTTATAACCCTAATCATAACCATTCCTCTACTGTAGTTATAACCCTAACCATACCTCTACTGTCGTTATAACCCTAACCATACCTCTACTGTCGTTATAACCCTAACCATACCTCTACTGTAGTTATAACCCTAACCATACCTCTACTGTCGTTATAACCCTAACCATACCTCTACTGTCGTTATAACCCTAACCATACCTCTACTGTCGTTATAACCCTAACCATACCTCTACTGTAGTTATAACCCTAACCATACCTCTACTGTAGTTATAACACTAACCATACCTCTACTGTAGTTATAACACTAACCATACCTCTACTGTAGTTATAACACTAACCATACCTCTACTGTCGTTATAACCCTAACCATACCTCTACTGTCGTTATAACCCTAACCATACCTCTGTCGTTATAACCCTAACCATACCTCTACTGTCGTTATAACCCTAACCATACCTCTACTGTAGTTATAACCCTAATCTTAACCATACCTCCTCTACTGTAGTTATAACACTAACCATACCTCTACTGTAGTTATAACCCTAACCATTCCTCTACTGTAGTTATAACCCTAACCATTCCTCTGCTGTATTTATAACCCTAACCATACCTCTACTGTAGTTATAACCCTAACCATTCCTCTGCTGTATTTATAACCCTAACCATACCTCTACTGTCGTTATAACCCTAACCATACCTCTACTGTCGTTATAACCCTAACCATACCTCTACTGTAGTTATAACCCTAATCATAACCATTCCTCTACTGTAGTTATAACCCTAACCATACCTCTACTGTAGTTATAACCCTAACCATACGTCTACTGTAGTTATAACACTAACCATACCTCTACTGTAGTTATAACACTAACCATACCTCTACTGTAGTTATAACACTAACCATACCTCTACTGTAGTTATAACACTAACCATACCTCTACTGTCGTTATAACCCTAACCATACCTCTACTGTCGTTATAACCCTAACCATACCTCTACTGTCGTTATAACCCTAACCATACCTCTACTGTCGTTATAACCCTAACCATACCTCTACTGTAGTTATAACCCTAATCTTAACCATACCTCCTCTACTGTAGTTATAACACTAACCATACCTCTACTGTAGTTATAACCCTAACCATTCCTCTACTGTAGTTATAACCCTAACCATTCCTCTGCTGTATTTATAACCCTAACCATAACCATTCCTCCTCTACTGTAGTTATAACACTAACCATACCTCTACTGTTGTTATAACCCTAACCATACCTCTACTGTCGTTATAACCCTAACCATACCTCTACTGTAGTTATAACCCTAATCATAACCATTCCTCTACTGTAGTTATAACCCTAACCATACCTCTACTGTAGTTATAACCCTAATCATAACCATTCCTCTACTGTAGTTATAACCCTAACCATACCTCTACTGTAGTTATAACCCTAACCATACCTCTACTGTCGTTATAACCCTAACCATACCTCTACTGTCGTTATAACCCCAACCATACCTCTACTGTAGTTATAACCCTAACCATACCTCTACTGTCGTTATAACCCTAACCATACCTCTACTGTCGTTATAACCCTAACCATACCTCTACTGTAGTTATAACCCTAACCATACGTCTACTGTAGTTATAACACTAACCATACCTCTACTGTAGTTATAACACTAACCATACCTCTACTGTAGTTATAACACTAACCATACCTCTACTGTAGTTATAACACTAACCATACCTCTACTGTCGTTATAACCCTAACCATACCTCTACTGTCGTTATAACCCTAACCATACCTCTACTGTCGTTATAACCCTAACCATACCTCTACTGTCGTTATAACCCTAACCATACCTCTACTGTAGTTATAACCCTAATCTTAACCATACCTCCTCTACTGTAGTTATAACACTAACCATACCTCTACTGTAGTTATAACCCTAACCATTCCTCTACTGTAGTTATAACCCTAACCATTCCTCTGCTGTATTTATAACCCTAACCATACCTCTACTGTCGTTATAACCCTAACCATACCTCTACTGTCGTTATAACCCTAACCATACCTCTACTGTAGTTATAACCCTAATCATAACCAATCCTCTACTGTAGTTATAACCCTAACCATACCTCTACTGTAGTTATAACCCTAACCATACCTCTACTGTCGTTATAACCCTAACCATACCTCTACTGTCGTTATAACCCTAACCATACCTCTACTGTCGTTATAACCCTAACCATACCTCTACTGTAGTTATAACCCTAATCTTAACCATACCTCCTCCACTGTAGTTATAATCCTAGCCATACCTCTACTGTAGTTATAATCCTAACCCTAACCATACCTCTACTGTAGTTATAACTCTAACCATACCTCTACTGTAGTTATAACCCTAACCATACCTCCACTGTAGTTATAACCCTAACCATACCTCTACTGTAGTTATAACCCTAACCATACGTCTACTGTAGTTATAACACTAACCATACCTCTACTGTAGTTATAACACTAACCATACCTCTACTGTAGTTATAACACTAACCATACCTCTACTGTAGTTATAACACTAACCATACCTCTACTGTAGTTATAACCCTAACCATACCTCTACTGTCGTTATAACCCTAACCATACCTCTACTGTCGTTATAACCCTAACCATACCTCTACTGTCGTTATAACCCTAACCATACCTCTACTGTCGTTATAACCCTAACCATACCTCTACTGTAGTTATAACCCTAACCTTAACCATACCTCCTCTACTGTAGTTATAACACTAACCATACCTCTACTGTAGTTATAACCCTAACCATTCCTCTACTGTAGTTATAACCCTAACCATTCCTCTTCTGTATTTATAACCCTAACCATACCTCTGCTGTATTTATAACCCTAACCATACCTCTACTGTCGTTATAACCCTAACCATACCTCTACTGTATTTATAACCCTAACCATACCTCTACTGTCGTTATAACCCTTACATACCTCTACTGTAGTTATAACCCTAACCATACCTCTACTGTAGTCATAACGATAACCATACCTCTACTGTAGTTATAAACATAACCCTACCTCTACTGTATTATAACCCTAACCATTCCTCTACTGTAGTCATAACCCTAACCATACCTCTACTGTAGTTATAACCCTAACCATACGTCTACTGTAGTTATAACCCTAACCATACCTCTACTGTAGTTATACCACTAACCATACCTCTACTGTAGTTATAACACTAACCATACCTCTACTGTAGTTATAACACTAACCATACCTCTACTGTAGTTATAACACTAACCATACCTCTACTGTAGTTATAACACTAACCATACCTCTACTGTAGTTATAACACTAACCATTCCTCTACTGTAGTCATAACCCTAACCATACCTCTACTGTAGTTATAACCCTAACCATACGTCTACTGTAGTTATAACCCTAACCATACCTCTACTGTAGTTATACCACTAACCATACCTCTACTGTAGGTATAACCTTAATCACAACCATACCTCTACTGTCGTTATAACCCTAACCATACCTCTACTGTCGTTATAACCCTAACCATACCTCTACTGTCGTTATAACCCTAACCATACCTCTACTGTAGTTATAACCCTAATCATAACCAATCCTCTACTGTAGTTATAACCCTAACCATACCTCTACTGTAGTTATAACCCTAACCATACCTCTACTGTCGTTATAACCCTAACCATACCTCTACTGTCGTTATAACCCTAACCATACCTCTACTGTCGTTATAACCCTAACCATACCTCTACTGTAGTTATAACCCTAATCTTAACCATACCTCCTCCACTGTAGTTATAATCCTAGCCATACCTCTACTGTAGTTATAATCCTAACCCTAACCATACCTCTACTGTCGTTATAACCCTAACCATACCTCTACTGTAGTTATAACTCTAACCATACCTCTACTGTAGTTATAACCCTAACCATACCTCCACTGTAGTTATAACCCTAACCATACCTCTACTGTAGTTATAACCCTAACCATACGTCTACTGTAGTTATAACACTAACCATACCTCTACTGTAGTTATAACACTAACCATACCTCTACTGTAGTTATAACACTAACCATACCTCTACTGTAGTTATAACACTAACCATACCTCTACTGTAGTTATAACCCTAACCATACCTCTACTGTCGTTATAACCCTAACCATACCTCTACTGTCGTTATAACCCTAACCATACCTCTACTGTCGTTATAACCCTAACCATACCTCTACTGTCGTTATAACCCTAACCATACCTCTACTGTAGTTATAACCCTAACCTTAACCATACCTCCTCTACTGTAGTTATAACACTAACCATACCTCTACTGTAGTTATAACCCTAACCATTCCTCTACTGTAGTTATAACCCTAACCATTCCTCTTCTGTATTTATAACCCTAACCATACCTCTGCTGTATTTATAACCCTAACCATACCTCTACTGTCGTTATAACCCTAACCATACCTCTACTGTATTTATAACCCTAACCATACCTCTACTGTCGTTATAACCCTTACATACCTCTACTGTAGTTATAACCCTAACCATACCTCTACTGTAGTCATAACCATAACCATACCTCTACTGTAGTTATAAACATAACCCTACCTCTACTGTATTATAACCCTAACCATTCCTCTACTGTAGTCATAACCCTAACCATACCTCTACTGTAGTTATAACCCTAACCATACGTCTACTGTAGTTATAACCCTAACCATACCTCTACTGTAGTTATACCACTAACCATACCTCTACTGTAGTTATAACACTAACCATACCTCTACTGTAGTTATAACACTAACCATACCTCTACTGTAGTTATAACACTAACCATACCTCTACTGTAGTTATAACACTAACCATACCTCTACTGTAGTTATAACACTAACCATTCCTCTACTGTAGTCATAACCCTAACCATACCTCTACTGTAGTTATAACCCTAACCATACGTCTACTGTAGTTATAACCCTAACCATACCTCTACTGTAGTTATACCACTAACCATACCTCTACTGTAGGTATAACCTTAATCACAACCATACCTCTACTGTCGTTATAACCCTAACCATACCTCTACTGTCGTTATAACCCTAACCATACCTCTACTGTCGTTATAACCCTAACCATACCTCTACTGTAGTTATAACCCTAACCATACCTCTAATGTAGTTATAACCCTAACCATACCTCTACTGTAGTTATAACCCTAACCATACGTCTACTGTAGTTATAACACTAACCATACCTCTAATGTAGTTATAACCCTAACCATACCTCTACTGTAGTTATAATCCTAACCATACGTCTACTGTATTTATAATCCTAACCATACCTCTACTGTAGTTATAACCCTAATCATAACCATACCTCTACTGTCGTTATAACCCTAACCATACCTCTACTGTCGTTATAACCCTAATCTTAACCATACCTCCTATACTGTCGTTATAACCCTTACATACCTCTACTGTCGTTATAACCCTAACCATACCTCTACTGTAGTTATAACTCTAATCTTAACCATACCTCCTATACTGTCGTTATAACCCTTACATACCTCTACTGTCGTTATAACCCTTACATACCTCTACTGTCGTTATAACCCTAACCATACCTCTACTGTAGTTATAACCCTAACCATACCTCTACTGTCGTTATAACCCTAACCATACCTCTACTGTCGTTATAACCCTAACCATACCTCTACTGTCGTTATAACCCTAACCATACCTCTACTGTAGTTATAACCCTAACCATACCTCTACTGTAGTTATAACCCTAACCATACCTCTACTGTAGTTATAACCCTAACCATACCTCTACTGTAGTTATAACACTAACCATACCTCTACTGTAGTTATAATACTAACCACACCTCTACTGTAGTTATAACACTAACCATACCTCTACTGTAGTTATAACACTAACCATACCTCTACTGTAGTTATAACACTAACCATACCTCTACTGTAGTTATAACACTAACCATACCTCTACTGTCGTTATAACCCTAACCATACCTCTACTGTCGTTATAACCCTAACCATACCTCTACTGTCGTTATAACCCTAACCATACCTCTACTGTCGTTATAACCCTAACCATACCTCTATTGTAGTTATAACCCTAATCTTAACCATACCTCCTCTACTGTAGTTATAACACTAACCATACCTCTACTGTAGTTATAACCCTAACCATTCCTCTACTGTAGTTATAACCCTAACCATTCCTCTGCTGTATTTATAACCCTAACCATACCTCTACTGTTGTTATAACCCTTACATACCTCTACTGTCGTTATAACCCTAACCATACCTCTACTGTAGTTATAACCCTAACCATACCTCTACTGTAGTTATAACCCTAACCATACCTCTACTGTAGTTATAACCCTAACCATACCTCTACTGTAGTTATAACACTAACCATACCTCTACTGTAGTTATAACACTAACCATACCTCTACTGTAGTTATAACACTAACCATACCTCTACTGTAGTTATTTCACTAACCATACCTCTACTGTCGTTATAACCCTAACCATACCTCTACTGTCGTTATAACCCTAACCATACCTCTACTGTCGTTAAAACCCTAACCATACCTCTACTGTCGTTATAACCCTAACCATACCTCTACTGTCGTTATAACCCTAACCATACCTCTACTGTCGTTATAACCCTAACCTTAACCATACTTCCTGTACTGTAGTTATAACACTAACCATTCCTCTACTGTCGTTATAACCCTAACCATTCCTCTGCTGTATTTATAACCCTAACCATACCTCTGCTGTATTTATAACCCTAACCATACCTCTACTGTCGTTATAACCCTTACATACCTCTACTGTAGTTATAACCCTAACCATACCTCTACTGTAGTCATAACCCTAACCATACCTCTACTGTAGTCATAACCTTAACCATACCTCTACTGTAGTTATAAACATAACCCTACCTCTACTGTATTATAATCCTAACCATTCCTCTACTGTAGTCATAACCCTAACCATACCTCTACTGTAGTTATAACCCTAACCATACGTCTACTGTAGTTATAACCCTAACCATACCTCTACTGTAGTTATACCACTAACCATACCTCTACTGTAGTTATAACACTAACCATACCTCTACTGTAGTTATAACACTAACCATACCTCTACTGTAGTTATAACACTAACCATACCTCTACTGTAGTTATAACCCTAACCATACCTCTACTGTAGTTATAATCCTAACCATAACCATACCTCTACTGTAGTTATTACCCTAATCATAACCACTCCTCTACTGTAGTTATAACTCTAACCATAGAGGTATAACTACAGTAGAGGAATGGTTAGCATTATAACTACAGTAGAGGTATGGTTAGGGTTATAATTACAGTAGAGGAATGGTTAGGGTTATAACTGCAGTAGAGGTATGGTTAGGGTTATAACTACAGTAGAGGTATGGTTAGGGTTATAACACTAACCATACCATACCTAACCTAATCCTAGATTGGTTTCTGTAGTCTTTGAATCCTGCAGCCCTCACATTTGTCTCCGTAGGCCATTTGTTGTGTCTATTTAAATGGGCATGCAGAGCTGAGTCAGCCAGAGAGTTATGACTCTATTATCAGTCTGAGGACTTGAGAGCAACACAGCTCAGTTCCAGACAGTTGGGAGGAGCTTTGGCAGTATCATCCCTTATTTGCAAAATGCTCATGCAACTCAATTTGTTCCTGTCTGCCATCCACACCACTACTTTATTGATTTATACAAAACTTGTTGAGTTTTGCATAGCATACTAGCTATGATTAAGCCCTACGCTGTTAACCAAAGGATCCTTCTAATTTACAAAAAGGCGGAATCATCCTCTCCCTACTGTCATATGTCATCATGTGTCACTCGGACAGGTGAACCATGGAAACATGGCATTAGACTGTAGAGGTCACTGTCGTCGCCATCTTGGCTCTACAGAAGACTGTTTGCCTAGTGGCAGAGCCCACAGATACGGTATGTTATCATGTGTATCTCAGACAGTTGAAATTACAGTGGCAGAGCTAACAGAAATGTCATCATCATGAATCACACTGTCAGTTGAACCATTTAGGGGGGCCATTGAACTTTATCCACAAAGCGACTCATTGTAGAAAACTGGTGGTAAGTGCTGAATATAGAGGCTTTTTACTCCTACTGTTATGGGTAAAAAATCAAATCTATGCATGAAGCCTCTTTCGTCATGAATGACATCTCGTCGACAGATATTTAGAACGCATCATGAGCTGTCCTAACCCGTTAAGTTACCAGCGGATGTCTTCATAATTGAAAAATGTGGTGAGTCAGTGGTTCCTGCGCCACGTGCAATTGCTTTGGAATTGTTAAAATAATGTTGTAATTCTATTTGATCAATCCATAGATAATCTAGATCTACAAGGAACCATACCTTTGACAATGATGAACCATATGCCTTTGACAATGATTTACAAGGCTTATTTCACATGACATGCCTAAATAGTTATAACAAATAGGCTAATAAATAAACTTGTTTTTGTTTTGATTATTTAATTACCTAAATCATACTATTTCAAGATATACATTTGGAGCACAATATCTCTTTGTTAAAAAATATGCCTAAATTGTGCATGCCTATAAATTGGGCAATTAAAGGCATCTAGGGCTTATGTTTACTTTGATTGTGTTAGATGAAAATTATAGACCTTTCAAATGTTGTATGCAACGACAAGCGATTTAGAGTTGTTAAACGGCAGTGAAGAGTTTGTTTATAAACTCAGCAATAGGCATGCTGCAAGGGGGCATGAGGACTGCAGATGTGGCCAGGGCAATAAATTGCAATGTCCGTACTGTGAGACGCCTAAGACAGCGCTACAGGGAGACAGGATGGACAGCTGATCGTCCTCGCAGTGGCAGACCACATGTAACAACACCTGCACAGGATCGGTACATCCGAACATTACACCTGCGGGACAGGTACAGTATGGCAACAACAACTGGCCAAATTACACCAGGAACGCACAATCCCTCCATCAGTGCTCAGACTGTCCACAATAGGCTGAGAGAGGCTGGACTGAGGGCTTGTAGGCCTGTTGTAAGGCAGGTCCTCACCAGACATCACCGGCAACAACGTCGCCTATGGGCACAAACCCACCGTCGCTGGACCATACAGGACTGGCAAAAAGTGCTCTTCACTGACGAGTCACAGTTTTGTTTCATCAGGGGTGATGGTCTGATTCGCGTTTATCGTCGAAGGGATTAGAGTTACACCGAGGCCTGTACTCTGGAGCGGGATCGATTTGGAGGTGGAGGGTCCGTCATGGTTTAGGGCAGTGTGTCACAGCATCATCGGACTGAGCTCGTTGTCATTGCAGGCAATCTCAACGCTGTGCGTTTCAGGGAAGACATCCTCCTCCCTCATGTGTTACCCTTCCTGCAGGCTCATCCTGACATGACCCTCCAGCATGACAATGCCACCATCCATACTGCTCGTTCTGTGAGTGATTTCCTGCAAGACAGGAATGTCAGTGTTCTGTCATGACCAGCGAAGAGCCCGATCCAATCCAATTGAGCACGTATGGGACCTGTTGGATCGGAGGGTGAGGGCGAGGGCTATTCCCCCAGAAATGTCCGGGAACTTGCCGGTGCCTTGGTGGAAGAGTGGGGTAGCGTTTCATAGCAAGAACTGGCAAATCTGGTGCAGTCCATGAGGAGGAGATGCACTGCAGTACTTAATGTAGCTGGTAGCCACCCCAGATACTGACTGTTAATTTAGATTTTGACCCCCCCCCCCCCCCCCCCTTTGTTCAGGGACACATTGTCTGTGGAACTTGTTCAGTTTATGTCTCAGTTGTTGAATCTTGTTATGTTCATACCAATATTTACACGTGTTAAGTTTGCTGAAAAGAAACACAGTTGACAGTGAGATGACAAAATCTAAAAGTAACTTCTCTTTCCATATATGTAAAATAGTCTACATAAACCCTACAAATAAAAACATTGTATACTGCAGGTAGAAAATATCCTGATTAAAATAAATATCCTATAAATCACATTGGCTATACATGGTCTGTCTGCAAGGACCTTGAAACATTGTATCAACTATGGTATTAACATGGTCCAGCCTGACGCCCATGCTAGCAAACTTACAACATTGTATAAAATATTCTGGGCCCTCAGTTTCCCATGCCAATGAGCTCTGGACAGACAGACATAACTGTAGGGTATTTTGCGCAAGGGATAAGAAGTTATCTGGTAGGCCTATTTTATAAAGTTTCCACCGAATCAGTGTGACATTTTTTTCTCCCTTTAATGCTGAGTGGTCATCGAAATGGAGAGACCTGGAAAGATTTTTCATATAGGCTACGTTGAGGAATTATTGTCATTCTCAATGGATGTAAAAACAGACTTTGTTTACTTGCTATTTGAGTCAAAGAAAAAATACATTCAGAAGCTCCACAGTGATGGTGAGTTAAGGCAATCAGAAATAATAGCTGATCCCCAAATGGGCACACTTATCGGCCTACATCTTCATGCAGGCCAGGTAGACTAGTCCTATTTTTATATGTGTAATCAGTTACGTGTCCTTACTCAAGATTGACAGGAGCGCGCTAAACAAAAGATAATGAATAAATTGACAACTCGTAAATGGAATGAAATAAATCAAAAGTGTAGCTAGCCTAGGTGGTGTGCTCTGCAAACAATGTGTCCACTCCTACAATGACAACGGTAAGTCTCTAATAATAATATATTGACTGCATTAACAGAAATTACCATAATCAAACAAGCATTGTAGATGAGAAATTATGTGACTTAACGGTACATGTACTACTGGTCATACTGGTGTGCCATCCCCGTGGCTTCTGCAATGGATTAGTCTACTCAGACAGGCGTGAATGAGTGTGCCAAATAGTTTTGTATATACAGTGCATTTGGAAGGTATTCAGACCCCTGGACTTTTTCCACATTTTGTTAGCCTTATTATAAAAATAGATTCAATGAATTTGTTTCCCTCATCAATTTACACACAATACTCCATAATAACAAAGCGAAAATAGTTTTTTTTTTAAATGTTTGCAAATTGAAATATCACATTTACATACGTTTTCAGACCCTTTGCTATGAGACTCGAAATTGTGCTCAGCTGCATCCGGTTTCCATTGACCATCCTTGGTAAATTCAATTGAATGGACATGATTTGGAAAGGCACATACCTGTTTATATAAGGTACCACAGTTGACGGTGCATGTCAGAGCAAAAACCAAGCCATGAGGTCAAACAAATTGTCCGTAGAACTCTGAGACAGGATTGTGTCGAGGCACAGATCTGGGAAAGGGTACCAAAAAATGTCTGCACCATTGAATGCCCCCAAGAACACAGTGGCCTCCGTCATTCCTAAATGGAAGTAATTTGGAACCACCAAGACTCTTCCTAGAGCTGGCCGCCCGGCCAAACTTAGCAATCAAATAACATTTGATTTGATTTGATCAAGGGAGAAGGGCCTCGGTCATGGAGGTGACCAAGAACCCGATGGTCACTCTGACAGAGCTCCAGAGTTCCTCTGTGGAGATAGAAGGACAAGCCTACTTTTAGAATAAGGCTGTAACATAACAAAATGTGAAAAAAGGCAAGGGGTCTGAATACTTTCCAAATACATTGTATATTTGCCTCTGCACTACAAAAAAAACTTTCAGTCAACCATCAGCCTATCAACCAAACAATGGGGTCAGCCCTACAGGATTCCTAGGACCTTTTCTGAGATGCTTTGTGTATACGGGCCCAGAGCTCCTTCTAGACTGATGACGTTCCATTAGCGTTTGTTTAATGCTTTGGTACCGAGAGGTTGAGATGAATGAAACGCAATAAGGTGCTACGTTTCTGGTGTTTATTATTTGTTAAATATCATTAAAAGAACTGCGGAGCATTTATCACTTTACCATTAAATTTATACTTCACCATTTCACCCCACCATCTACATTGATTTTTGCAGCCATGTGTCTATTTTCTGTCCTTATTATATATCTTCTTTCCCAAAGCTTTTTATAAACCACATCCTTCAGCTTGTTTAAAAGCACATTCATGTCAACAGAGCTACTGAATTATAGGCCTCACGGCAACTCCGCTCCACCACATCTTTCAAATGAAGTGGGCATGGAGAACGCTATTCCCACCTACTGAGTTTTTCCCTATTTAATTTCATTTGTACAGTTTACTGAGCTTCTTCCAGACTTAGCAAACTCTCTGTCCTAGTTTACTGTGCTGCCTACGCAAAATAAAATAATATTTTGTTGAGCGAGTTATAGTCTTAGTACTGTGTTGGAGAGGAAAACTCTGGTGTGCGTGCGCGTGTGTGTTTTGTCACTGAGCGCCTTGAGCCATTGGACAGCATAATGCTTTTAGTGCTGTTACCTTATTAGAGGACTCTCTCTCCCACAGCTGCATTGGTATCATACCAACATTGCCAGCAGGTAGGGCTGTAGTCAGGTTGGCTGTGTAGTAGTGGGATTGGGGTTTCGGGGTGAGAGGGCTGTAGTCCTACTTATGAATCACCTGGAGAAACATCTGTTCCGTAGCTTGTTATCTCTTTCTCCCACCCACTCTCTCTCCATCTCTCTATTCCTCTACTCTGTCCCCGTCGCTCTCTCTCCACTCTCCACCCCCCTCTCTCATTCTCCACCCCTCTGCTCTGAATCTCAAATGATCCAAAAGCTTCATTACGGCCATCTCTATACTGAGTTACCACTCTGCTCCACTGCTACAAAACTCTGAACCAAAGGAAAGTAGGACAAATAATACTAATATGGCTATCACACGGAATAGTTACTTATACATTTATACAGTTGAAGTCAGAAGTTTACATACACCAAATACATTTAAACTCAGTTTTTCACAATTCCTGACATTTAATCCTAGTAACAAATCCCTGTCTTAGGTCAGTTAGGATCACCACTTTATTTTAAGAATATGAAATGTCAGAATAATAGCAGAAAATTATTTATTTCAGATTTTATTTCTTTCATCACATTCCCAGTGGGTCAGAAGTATTTCTCCTGGCAGAGGTGGTGTAACTGAGTCAGGTTTGTAGGCTTCCTTAATCGCACAAGCTTTTTCAGTTCTGCCCACAAAGTTTCTATTGGATTGAGATCAGGGCTTTGTGATGGCCACTCCAATACCTTGACATTGTTGTTCTTAAGCCATTTTGCCACAACTTTGGAAGTATGCTTGGGGTCGTTGTCCATTTGGAAGACCCATTTGCGACCAAGCTTTAACTGATGTCTTGAGATGTTGCTTCAATATATCCATGTAATTTTCCACCCTCATGATGCCATCTATTTTGTGAAGTGCACCAGTCCCTCCTGCAGCAAAGCACCCCTACAACATGATGCTGCCACCCCCGTGCTTCACGGTTTGGATGGTGTTCTTCGGCTTGCAAGCCTCCCCCTATTTCCTCCAAACATAAGAATGGTCATTATGGCCAAACAGTTATATTTCTATTTCATCAGACCAGAGGACATTTCTCCAAAAAGTACAATCTTTGTCCCCATGTGCAGTTGCAAACCGTAGTGCAAACCGTAGTGGCTTCTTCCTTGCTGAGCGGCCATTCAGGTGATTTCAATATAGGACTCGTTTTAATGTGGATATAGATACTTTTGTACCTGTTTCCTCCAGAATCTTCACAAGGTCCTTGCTGTTGTTCTGGGATTGATTTGCACTTTTCGCGCCAAAGTACATTAATCTCTAGGAGACAGAACGCGTCTCCTTCCTGAGCGGTATGACAGCTGGGTGGTCCCAGAGTGTTTATACTTGCGTACTATTGTTTGTACAGATGAACGTGGTACCTTCAGGAGTTTGGAAATTGCTCCCAAGGATGAACCAGACTTGTGGAGGTCTACAATTTTTTTTCTGAGGTCTTGGCTGATTTCCTTTGATTTTCCGATGATGTCAAGGAAAGAGGCACTGAGTTTGAGGGTAGGCCTTGAAATGCTTCCACAGGTTCACCTCCAATTGACTCAAATAACGTCAATTAGCTTCTAAAGCCATGACATAATTTCGGGAATTTTCCAAGCTGTTTAAAGCCACAGTCAACTTAGTGTATGTAAACTTCTGATCCATTGGAATTGTGATAAGGTGAATTATAAGTGAAATAATCTGTCTGTAAACAATTATTGGAAAAATTACTTTTGTCATGCACAAAGTAGATGTCCTAACCGACTTGCCAAAACTATAGTTTGTGAACAAGAAATGTGTGGAGTGGTTGAAAAACAAGTTTTAATGACTCCAATCTAAATGTATGTAACTTCTGACTTAAACTGTATTTAATCAAGTGTTGGCTTTGTACCACTCTGAAGGACCTATCCCTTAGAACACAGAACATCCCTACCACAGAACAATCACAACTGGACACTTTCTGGGCCTCTGTCTCAATTTGAGTCTACATCTGCTCTCAATGGCCCAGAAAGGAAGAGACTAACATTGCAATACAGTAGCATTTGTCATGGCTTTTATAAAACCTGATTGAAGACAAACAAATCCAGACTATAATTAGGACCATATGAAATCTTCTATGGCTTTCTTATCTCTGTTTCCGCCTCCTCTTTTCCTCCTCTCTCGCTCTGTCTTGTTTTCAAAGTGGGGACCTCCCCAGAAACCATCTATTATCCAAGACACTTGACACATTAAAGGGGAATGGAAACACTTTAGGAAGTAAATCTAAGAGAGTTAAATTAGGAGCGGACAACGAAGATGGCAATAACAAGTAGTAATTCAAAAATGAACTGTTTAGCGCGAGGCTGTATGAATTGGCAACAAAAAAAATCCCTCGGTAAACTACCATCCTGCCCAAGGACCCACAACTTTTGAAGAAGTGGCTCCATGTCCTGAAGAGGAAGGACGTGCCAGCTCGAGCTAGCAGGATTTGCAGACAGCACTTCGCAGAGGCAGACCTTTGCGAGGAAGGGCACTTTCAGTCAGGGAATTTCCGAATGGAAAGGAGTCATACGCCTACGTTGAAGCCCTCTGCTAGTGCCTCCGTTTGTTATGGTGTAGGGGTTACCGACCAACCATCATCAACATCGCTGACTTTGGAGTCAAGCAAAAGCGACTGAACGCGAGCCAATGCAATGAAGTCTGAGGTAACGTTAACCGGTCATGACTGTTGTTGACTAGGCTAGCGTTAGACACTGGACAACTTGGTTGCAACTCTAGTTGAAGGTAACCAGCTAATTGCATCAGAAGTGTTTTGTGTAACACCCCCAGCAAGTAACTTTAGCAAGCAACTCAACTGCAACTAAAATTGCAACAGTTTATCTGTGTACCCCTGTTATTAGGTAGTTACTGTAGCTGTAAGTACTGTAATAGTACTGTAATACATTTTGTTGACAGATTTGTTTTTGTATTGTTTTGTTAGCTCCACCTCATTTAGCTAGACTGAAGTTGACATAGCTAATGTTGGCTGAAAAATAAATGTCCCTGTATTTGCTGTGTGTGTGTGTGTGTGTGTGTGTGTGTGTCTGTGTGTGTTGACAAAGCATTCACTATAGGAAGCTTGTTAATGCCAACTGGGTTCAGTTGTCTTAACAAAATGTTTTTTTGTTTTTTTATGATGACATCTTCATCCCTGAAAATGTTTTCATCCTGGAGGAGACTGTGCAGGAGGCAGAGGAGGTACATGCAAATCCATGTTTTTTCAAGTATTTGCAGTGATTCTTGAATATAACTATAGCCTAATAGATGCCCTAATTGTTTTCTAGCACCAGGGAAGAACGGTTAGTACAGCATGCCAAACTGACTCCTGGGTGCCAGAGTGTTCCTGTGCTGCGGTGGAGAAGAGGTCCACCGGGACCATCACTAAAGAGCTCGGGGCCCAGCTAGATTGAGCTCACAACCATCAGTATATAACTGAGTCCTGCCCCTATACTCCACAGATGGAGCTGACAGAGAGTGAGATCAGTGAAGACCACAACTCGCTGTATGAACCTGAGAGCTCAGAATCACGATCATCACAGTGCGAGCCAAGATATACTATCGATCACTTTGGGGGAGCGGGATGGTGTTCCGAAAATGGAGAAGGAGCAGGCCATTCAACAGCGAATTCAAAGATACACAAATCGGGGTGGAATTGTTTTTCTGATTTTTTTTTTAACCCGTTTCAACCCGTTTTTAACCTTGTCCCAATGGATGTGCTACCTTGTCCGGGTCCTGCTGTTTCGACTCTCTCTCAACCTATGAATGCTCAGCTATGAAAAGCCAACACCTCAGGAGCAAATGTCAGTTGAACTGTTGCACCCTCTATAACCACTGTGGTTATTATTTTGATGTAAAAAGGGCTTTTGAAAAAATACATTTGAGTGACTGATTGTTTGCTGTGCTGGATGCTGTGTATTCACTAACTGTCTGAGTGATGGGACATTTTTATAGTATCTGTAACATATTTTGGGGTGTATTTAATCTGCATCTTAACTTCTTAAAGTGGCAATTAGCAGTAGAAATAATAACAAAGTGTCTCCCTGCTCCTCTTTGGGTAAAAAGCTGAGGGATTGGGGCTGGAGAAATGTAACCACTCTTAAATTCAAAGACAGTACTATAGATGCAAGAACTGACCATCCATGATATCAACATTGTAATCCTGTTTCTATGATCTGTTTCCACTACTATGTACCCAGTTCGCTTTGGATAAAGGCGTCTGCTAAATGGCATATACAGTGGGGCAAAAAAGTATTTAGTCAGCCACCAATTGTGCACGTTCTCCCACTTAAAAAGATGAGAGAGGCCTGTAATTTTCATCAGAGGTACACTTCAACTATGACAGACAAAATGAGAAAAAGAATCCAGAAAATCACATTATAGGATTTTTTATGAATTTATTTGCAAATTATGGTGGAAAATGTGTTACTTTGGTCCCAGCTCTCTGCAGATCATTCACTAGGTCCCCCCGTGTGGTTCTGGGATTTTTGCTCACCGTTCTTGTGATCATTTTGACCCCACGGGTGAGATCTTGCATGGAGCCCCAGATCGAGGGAGATTATCAGTGGTCTTGTATGTCTTCCATTTCCAAATAATTTCTCCCACAGTTGATTTCTTCAAACCAAGCTGCTTACCTATTGCAGATTCAGTCTTCCCAGCCTGGTGCAGGTCTACAATTTAGTTTCTGGTGTCCTTTGACAGCTCTTTGGTCTTGGCCATAGTGGAGTTTGGAGTGTGACTGTTTGAGGTTGTGGACATGTGTCTTTTATACTGATTTTATTGCTTGTTTGTAGGTGACCAAATACTTATTTTCCACAATAATGTACAAATAAATTCATAATAAATCCTACAATGTGATTTTCTGGATTTTTTTAAAATCTTGTCTGTCATAGTTGAAGTGTACCTATGATGAAAATTACAGGCCTCTCTCATCTTTTTAAGTGGGAGAACTTGCACAATTGGTGGCTGACTAAATACTTTTTTGCCCCACTGTATTATTGAAGTCTACTTTGACTCTGCCAACTAGCTGCCCAGTGTAGTTACCATTCCTTTCCAATAGACGGTAGCCAAAAGCTAGTTGAATTCAGTACTCTGATGACAGGGGCACGGGATTAGTTTTATCTTCAAAGCAAGTTTATCTGGTTACGCTTGAACCTGTTGTTATAGTGGACAAGCTAACAAACACTATTTTTACATAAGGCGCAAGCATAGATTTACTAAATGAACTGGTTTTCTTAAACCTTTTATTCAATGCCTTTGCTTTTGGGTTTGCTCGCCTTATGGAAGAAACAACACGCGCAGGGATGAGACGATGTACATCTCGTCTAATTCTCCCTTGTGCCCATAGCTTGAACTGCCGATAAACTGCCAGTCTGTGTGCTCCGCAAACAAAATCATAAGAAAAGTTAGTCTGATACCGGAACTAAATCACAATGTATTTATAATGAGCATGCCACATTATTGGTTAGAATGAGATTTCATGATGCTTTCTGCGATTCGAACTGGTGATAAACATTGTTATAGGATACTGATTGTATATATTGAGCACCTATCCACTACTGATATTAACCTTAAACAATTTATATTCAAGCAACATTTCACCAATTATTTAACTGGCATATCGGCTGCTAACTGGTCGCGTAACCTCTTCTGCCAGGACACGTCCAATAAATACATTGCCATCCAGACAGACTGACAGAAACCTCTGACTGGATGTAATACAGTCACCATCTAGACAGACTGACAGAAACCTCTGACTGGACGTAATACATCGCCAGACTGACAGAAACCTCTGACTGGATGTAATACAGTCGCCATCTAGACAGACTGACAGGAGCCTCTGACTGGACGTAATACATCGCCATCCAGACAGACTGACAGGAACCTCTGACTGGATGTAATACAGTCACCATCCAGACAGACAGACGGGAACCTCTGACTGGATGTAATACAGTCACCAGACAGACTGACAGGATCCTCTGACTGGATGTAATACATCACCATCCAGACAGACTGACAGGAACCTCTGACTGGATGTAATACAGTCACCAGACAGACAGACTGACAGAAACCTCTGACTGGATGTAATACAGTCACCATCCAGACAGACAGACGGGAACCTCTGACTGGATGTAATACAGTCACCAGACAGACTGACAGGAACCTCTGACTGGATGTAATACATCACCATCCAGACAGACTGACAGAAACCTCTGACTGGATGTAATACATCGCCAGACTGACAGAAACCTCTGACTGGATGTAATACAGTCACCATCTAGACAGACTGACAGGAGCCTCTGACTGGACGTAATACATCGCCATCCAGACAGACTGACAGGAACCTCTGACTGGATGTAATACAGTCACCATCCAGACAGACAGACGGGAACCTCTGACTGGATGTAATACAGTCACCAGACAGACTGACAGGAACCTCTGACTGGATGTAATACAGTCACCATCTAGACAGACTGACAGGAACCTCTGACTGGATGTAATACAGTCACCATCTAGACAGACTGACAGGAACCTCTGACTGGATGTAATACAGTCACCAGACAGACAGACTGAAACCTCTGACTGGATGTAATACATCACCATCCAGACAGACTGACAGGAACCTCTGACTGGATGTAATACAGTCACCATCCAGACAGACTGACAGAAACCTCTGACTGGATGTAATACAGTCACCAGACAGACAGACTGACAGAAACCTCTGACTGGATGTAATACAGTCACCAGACAGACAGACTGACAGAAACCTCTGACTGGATGTAATACAGTCACCAGACAGACAGACAGGAACCTCTGACTGGATGTAATACATCACCATCCAGACAGACTGACAGGAACCTCTGACTGGATGTAATACAGCCACAATCCGCTGGGATTTTGGGCTGTATCGCAACCACCTCTCTATAACACACACACTCCTACTCTAGCCATTATCTAGCAGACCCTCTAGCTGAGGTGTTTCAGCCAGCATGTCTGTGTTGTTACTGCTACGAGAACAAATTATTTGATCTGGGACAACGATCAGCTCAAACATGAATGGCTTCAGTAGGTTTATAGGCACACTAACTAACATTTCATTCTTTGTATTAAACTACTTCTCAGACTCGGAGCTACTCTGTAAATTCAGCCATTTTTGGGAGTTACAAAATTGTCTCTCCTGCCAGTGACGCAACAATGCCAATATGGCGATTTACAGTTACAGTAGGCTACCGTTCTAAATCCTAGTGTTTCCATTCCCCTTTAAACTGCACTTTTGATTAGATGTATTGGCTCTCTGGTAAGCAACACCACATGCCACCAAGTCATTGCATCATCAGTCTTTCTAGAGCCAAGTATACTGAACAAAAATATAAATGCAACATGTAAAGTGTTGGTCCCATTTTTCATGAGCTGAAATAAAAGATGGCAGAAAATGTCCATATGTACAAAAATTGTATTTCTCTGAAATTGTGTGCACAAATTTGTTTACATCCCTGTTAGTGAGCATTTATCCTTTGCCAAGATAATCCATCCACCTGACAGGTGTGGCATATCAAGAAGCTGATTAAACAGCATGATCATTACACAGGTGCAACTTGTGCTGGGGACAATAAAGGGCCATTCTAATTGTGTAGTTTTCTCATACAACACAATGCCACAGATGTCTCAAGTTTTGAGTGAATGTGCAATTTACATGCTGACTGTAGACATGTCCAACAGAGCTGTTGTCAGAGAATTGAAAGTTAATTTATCTACCATAAGCCGCCTCCAACGTCATTTTTAGAGAATTTGGCAGTACATCCAACCGGCCTCACAACCGCAGACCACGTGTCACCAAGCCAGCCCAGGACCTCCACATCCAGCTTCTTCACCTGCAGGATCGGATGAGGAGTGGCGTGCTCAGGAATATTTATGTCTGTTATAAAGCCCCTTTGTGGGGGAAAAAATGAATTCTGATTGGCTGGACCTGGCTCTCCAGTGGGTGGACCTGACTCCCAAGTGGGTGGGCCTGCGCCCCTGCCCAGTCATCTGAAATCCATAGATTAGGGCCTGATGAATTTATTTCAATTGACTGATTTCCTTATATGAATTGTAACTCAGTAAAATCTTTGAAATTGTTGTATGTTGTGTTTATGTTTTTGTATTCAGAATAGCTATTGGAAGATCAGGCTCACTCAACTTACAGAAATGAAATGCTGTGCGGGGACGGACGTGGTACTGAAGAGGTTCCGCTGTGAGGATATGTTGTTTTATGAGGCCGGGGTACTGTAGAGACTCCACTATGGGGGCATGGCACGTTGCGGGGACAGGCTACTGTAGAGACTCCACTATGGGGGCATGGCACGTTGCGGGGACAGGCTACTGTAGAGACTCCACTATGGGGGCATAGTACGTTGCGGGGACAGGCTACTGTAGAGACTCCACTATGGGGGCATAGTACGTTGCGGGGACAGGCTACTGTAGAGACTCCACTATGGGGGCATGGTACGTTGCGGGGACAGGCTACTGTAGAGACTCCACTATGGGGGCATAGTACGTTGCGGGGACAGGCTACTGTAGAGACTCCACTATGGGGGCATGGTACGTTGCGGGGACAGGCTACTGTAGAGAGTCCACTATGGGGGCATGGTACGTTGCGGGGACAGGCTACTGTAGAAACTCCACTATGGGGACATGGTGCCTTTTGGGGACATAGCATGCCTTGTGGAAATAATTGTGTTAGGGCCTCTTCTAGTCCTTACAGGAGAGAGCATGCTGGCTTATAGGGACCAGGCTTCCGTAGAGACCCCACTCAAAGGACTTGTTGTCTTTCCAACTGCAGAATCGCTGCAATATAAGACTTGATGTTCTATATTCACAGCGATGATGTCATTGATTTGTTTGTTTGGATTTTGATTAGAGTTGTGAGTTCTCCAGACACACTACTGTGTATGAGGAAGATGTGTGGACAGACCAAGCTAGTTGTCAAGCCTGATGCATGTTAAACACCCACAGGGAAGCATTTAGTCTGCAACACACACACTCATACACACCCACACACTCTTCTCTGAATTGATTTAGCCTGACAAACACACCCCTCTGAACACATAAACAGGCTCTAGGGAGGGTTCCCTGGGGACTCATACAGTTCGGTTATATCCTCAACAGTCACTGCCCCCTTCTAACACACACACACACACACACACTGGGTGTATAGTCTTACTGTCGTCCCCTTTTTAACTATTTATACAATATACTAACTAATAGAAGCAGCAGACAGTGAAATTAGCAAGCAAAAAAAGACAATGATCCAAAACATAAAGCAAAATCTACAATAGAATGGTTCAAAAATAAACATATCCAGGTGTTAGAATGGCCAAGTCAAAGTCCAGACCTGAATCCAATCGAGAATCTGTAGAAAGAACTGAAAACTGCTGTTCACAAATGCTCTCCATCCAACCTCACTGAGCTCGAGCTGTTTTGCAAGGAGGAATGGGAAAAAAAAATCTGTCTCTCGATGTGCAAAACTGATAGAGACATACCCCAAGCGACTTACAGCTGTAATCGCAGCAAAAGGTGGCGCTACAAAGTATTAAATTAAGGGGGCTGAATAATTTTGCACGCCCAATTTTTCAGTTTTTGATTTGTTAAAAAAGTTTGAAATATCCAATAAATGTCGTTCCACTTCATGATTGTGTCCCACTTGTTGTTGATTCTTCACAAAAAAATACAGTTTTATATCTTTATGTTTGAAGCCTGAAATGTGGCACAAGGTCGCAAAGTTCAAGGGGGCCGAATACTTTCGCAAGGCACTGTATATGAACTATTCATATTATACTAGTAGAAGCAGTGGATATAAGGAGCTTCTTGTGTTCCTGGCTTAAACATTTATTTACCTGAATAAATAACTAAGAAAAAGAAAACCCTTCCAATTTCATTTTACTCTTGGCCCCCTGTGTCTCCATAACTGCTGATTTAGTGTTAAGGAGCTGTAAGTGGTTCCAAGGTGTGCAGCCAGTGCTGTTGGCAGAACGAGGACTGATAGAGACACAGAGAGTGAGATCTGTAGCTGCAAATTCATAGGCTGAGAGAAGTAGGCTAGTTTTCTGACAGAGGTAAATCAAATCAAATAAAATTGTATTTGTCACATACACATGGTTAGCAGATGTTAATGGGAGTGTAGCGAAATGCTTGTAGTGTAGCGAAATGCTTGTGGATTCTCGATTGGATTCAGGTCTGGACTTTGACTTGGCCATTCTAACACCTGGATATGTTTATTTTTGAACCATTCTTATTGTAGATTTTGCTTTATGTTTTGGATCATTGTCTTGTTGGAAGACAAATCTCCGTCCCAGTCTCAGGTCTTTTGCAGGTACAGAAGTATGCTGCGCATTCAGGCTGGAGAGGACTAAGAGAGAGTCAGATCTTTGGCAGAGATGAAGATAGAGGGATATCTGTTTCAAAAGTGTGGAGGAGATTGAAAGATCATCTCTGATAGTGATTTAAAGAGATACATTATGTTGAGTAGAGATGATGTCTGGCAGCACATTGAGACTGGAGCCTCTGTTCGTATTCTAGGTGCTCCGACCTGCTCTCCTCATCAGAAACTATTACCCAGCATGCCTCATTGCATTCCTTCCTCCCTCCACCCAGTACCTACTCTGCTGGAGGGGTGGTTTACCCTGTAAAATAGGGGGAGGAAGGGGGGAGAGGAGAAGCATAAAGGGAGGACTAATGTGATGTGTTGGATGGCCAGGAGGTATCTCTAGTCAAATGCCAAATTTTTTCTTCTGGCTGCTTTTGATTGACGGGCAGCATGAAATGTAATGACCTGAACAAACCTCTTGGAAGTCGATTGTTTAACATGGAGGGATGTGTGTGTTGGTGACCGTGCTTGCGTGAAAGAGAGAGAAGAGGAGAGATGAAGAAACATAAAGATGGAGGGAGAGGGAAGAGAGATGGCGAGAGAGACCTTGTGTGGGTGGAGAGAATAAAGTTCTCCACTGATGTTTCTGTTCAAGAGGAGATCCCTGCTCTCTGTGTCTCTACAGAGTTTTACCTCTGACTGAAAGAGGCCTGTTTCACACTGACGATAGTGTTTTTGTTAGTGTGTGGGTGTTTTCAACCGAAGATGTTGAAAGGTGAAACTTGAATCCGGGGGTTGAGTCTCCATTGTTCTGTCTGTACAGAGAATCCCACTGTAGCTACTGTAGCTGAATATCCATGAGAAGAACAGCTCTACTGCATGCCTCTGTCCTCTGGCTCTCAATGGAATTGGACACACACACACACACACACCACATGCACGCACGCACGTACGCATGCACACACACACTGGAAGGAATAAGGAGAAGGCAGCAGCGAAATGGAAACAGCTTTGTCTTGATCAAACCAGATCTTCTCTGTGCTCAGAATGGGTGTATGAGTGTGCCAGCTGGGAGTGTTTTCTTCAGCACTGTTCCCATTTCCTCAGTGTCAGGGTACTAAGGGGCAGTTATGAATCAGCTCACACCTGCCAGAGCTCTGCAGTGGGCCTCACTGCATCATTCAGAAAAGGACCACTTCCACTCCTCTCTGAGACCCACCAGAGAGCTCCTCTGTGGGCCTCTCAGCCAGCCCGGAGACCAGAGCTGCCACTGAGACTGGCCTTGGTATTCAGCAGACACAGAGTCTGCTGTACTGCTCCCTCCTCTATTTCTACTCCTGCCATCACTTCACCTCTCCTCTGCGTCGCTGGTCTGGGGATTTAAACATCATTTACATAGAGGTTAAAAAGCGGTACTTTGTTATACTCTTTTCAGTTTTGTCACAGTCAGGCCTCACATTGTGGTCCATCACACACACACACACACACACACACACACACACACACACACACTAAAACCCTCTGCAGATACATAGCTAGTGTTTCTGTGCGTGCAGAGTGTATCCAGCTGCAGTCTAAATCAATAGTCCCCTACCTGTGAAGGAAGGCTGGTTCTTCGATCCATCTCGCTCTCTCTACAGACAGAACATTAAAGGTCAGCCAATCAGCAACAGAGAATGAATGTAGCCGTAGCTCCACTTTAAATATGCAGGATGTCTGAATGTTCTTTTATTCATGAGAGCATGGATTCAGTTATTTATAAACTGTTTGTGTTTCCCCAGTGTTGACAGAACCTCCACAAAGTGCTCAAGGAGAAATGCATAATGTCACATGAAACATGAGAATGGAATAACACACATAGAAAAACACAAATTTCCACAGGTTCATCCCACATTGAGATTTTCATGTGTGTGTGCATCTCCTTCAGATTTCGACTCAGGCCTTGGCATGATGACAGGCATCGCTCCCATGAACCCCATGATGCCTGGCCTTGGTTACGTACCCCCGCCCCCCCTTCCCCAAGATCTGCCCATCGTCAAGGAGATCATCCACTGCCAAAGCTGTACCCTCTTCCCCCCCAACCCACGTAAGTCTATTTCCCTCTTTTTAACTTTAGCCGCAACACGCTACAAATCTATGGAAGTGATTGGGACAACCAAGCAATGTTAATTTTGTGGCCAAATCACCTTTAGATAATATCAAATCAAATAATTAACTTTACAAATATCACTCCCATTGGTTTTTAGCCAGTGGCGGCTAAAATTAGCTGAAGTTTGTAGTGGCTGTTTAAAGAAAACCGAACCATGCATTCCAGTTTCTCCTGGCCCATAGACTACTTTCAGGGTGAGAAACCATCTGACATTAAGTTGTAAATGACTGAACTTCCCCTTTAATTAAGACATAATATGCTTACTGAACTCTGAAAAAAGAAATGTCCCTTTTTCAAATAATTTGTAAAAATCCAAATAACTTCACAGATCTTCATTGTAAAGGGTTTAAACACTATTTCCCATGCTTGTTCAATGAACCATAAACAATTAATGAACATGCACCTGTGGAACGGCTGTTAAGACAGCTTACAGGTGGTTGGCAATTAAGGTCACAGTTATGAAAACTTAGGACACTAAAGAGGCCTTTCTACTGACTCTAAAAAAGTGCCCATGGTCCCTGCTCATCTGCGTGAACGTGCTTTATGCATGCTGCAAGGAGGCATAAGGACTACAGATGTGGCCAGGGCAATACATTGCAATGTCCGTACTGTGAGACGCCTAAGACAGCGCTACAGGGAGACAGGACGGACAGCTGATCGTTCTCGCAGTGGCAGACCACGTGTAACAACACCTGCACAGGATCGGTACATCCAAACGTCACACATGCGTGACAGGTACAGTATGGCAACAACAACTGCCCGAGTTACACCAGGAACGCACAATTCCTCCATCAGTGCTCAGACTGTCCACAATGGGCTGGACTGAAGGCTAGTAGGCCTGTTGTAAGGCAGGTCCTCACCAGACATCACCGGCAACAACGTCGCCAATGGGCACAAACCCACCGTCGCTGGACCAGACAGGACTGTCAAAAAGTGCTGACAAGTCGAGTTCCGATTATCATCGAAGGAATGAGCGTTACATCGAGGCCTGTAGTCTGAAGGGGGATCGATTTGGAGGTGGAGGATCCGTCATGGTCTGGGGCGGTGTGTCACAGCATCATCGGACTGAGCTTGTTGTCATTGCAGGCAATCTCAATGCTGTGCGTTATTGGGAAGACATCCTCCTCCCTCATGTGGTACCCTTCCTGCAGGCTCATCCTGACATGAACCTCCAGCATGACAATGCCACCAGCCATACTGCTCGTTCTGTGCGTGATTTCATGCAAGACAGGAATGTCATGTCATGCCATGGCCAGCAAAGAGCCCGGATCTCAATCCCATTGAGCACGTCTGGGACCTATTGGATCGGAGGGCGAGGGCTAGAGCCTTTCCCTCCAGAAATGTCCGGGAACTTGCAGGTGGCTTGGTGGAAGATCTCAAAGCAAGAACTGGCAAATCTGGTGCAGTCCATGAGGAGGAGATGCACTGCAGTACTTAATGCAGCTGTTGGCCACACCAGATACTGACTGTTACTTTTGATTTTTACCCCCCTTTGTTCAGGGACACATTATTCCATTTCTGTTAGTCACAGTGTCTGTGGAACTTCAGTTTATGTCTCAACCATTGAATCTTGTTATGTTAATACAAATATTTACAAATGTTAAGTTTGCTGAAAATAAACACAGTTGACAGTGAGAGGACGTTTTTTGCTGACTTTTTGTCCCTTTTCTTACCATGTACCTTCTCTATTACCTGAGTGCTGACTATGACTGAGACCACCTCAGGGTTCATCTCTCTCCTTACAGTTCATTTATGCAACCATAAGCATTATCTTCTCCCCTCATGTATTGTAAATGCCACTAGACTCCAGCAGTCTGGTCTAAAATGCAGACAAATTAAATGATTTCAAGGTTTCCCAGTTGCCTGAACTGACCCATGTAAGCTCTGGAGGGCCATATCGACTCCACATTTCAATCTGACAGCTTTTAAACTCCCCAGCCAAGAAGAACGTTTCATGGGTACACGCACACCTTGTAGAGACAGACTAGGGCTGTCTCCGATTAAAACAAATCTTGGTCGACCGAAAGTCGTATATACCTGTATATAGACACACCATGTGTTTTATAAAATCAACAATATGCATTGAGCTTGTCTGATGCTTTACGCTTACTGTTTGATGAAATAAGACACAAATAACTCGAGAGGGAGCCAGAGATCTAGAGGAAGAAAGAAACCTTAGCCTGACCCCACCATTTTTGCCATTACTCTCCTGAAGTTGCCGGTAATAGGCTACAGGAGGAGTTGGCAACCTTCCTCATGTGGAATGCCAATCTATTTTACCATTTATACCGATCTGTGTGCCAGTTACGGTTTTCATATGCACATTTTCGTGCAGCAGTTTTATTTTATATACAGATGAAGTCGGAAGTTTACATACACTTAGGTTGGAGTCATTAAAACTGGGTTTTCAACCACTCCACTAATGTCTTGTTAACAAACTATAGTTTTGGCAAGTCAGTTGTGTCATGCACAGAGTAGATGTCCTAAGTAATTTTTCCAACAATTGTTTTCAGACAGATTATTTCACTTATCATTCACTGTATCACAATTCCAATGGGTCTGAAGTTTACATACACTAAGTTGACTGTGCCTTTAATAAACAGCTTGGAAAATTCCATAAAATGATGTCATGGCTTTAGAAGCTTCTGATAGGCTAATAGACATCATTTGAGTCAATTGGAGGTGCACCTGTGGATGTATTTCAAGGCTGACCTTCAAACTCAGTGCCTCTTTGCTTGACATCATGGGAAAATCAAAAGAAAATCAGCCAAAACCTCCTAAAAAAATTGTAGACCTCCACAAGTCTGGTTCATCCTTGGGAGCAATTTCCAAATGTCTGAAGGTGCCACGCTCATCTGTACAAACAATAGTACGCAAGTATAAACACCATGGGACCACATAGCCGTCATATCGCTCAGGAAGGAGACGCATTCTGTTTCCTAGAGATTAATGTACTTTGGAGCGAAAAGTGCAAATCAACCCCAGAACAACAGCAACGGACCTTGTTAAGATGCTGGAGGAAACAGGTACAAAATAATCTATATCCACATTAAAACAAGTCCTATATCGACATAACTTGAAAGGCCGCTCAGCAAGGAAGAAGACACTGCTCCAAAACCGCCATAAAAAAGCCAGACTATGGTTTGCAACTGCACATGCGGACAAAGATTGTACTTTTTGAAGAAATGTCCTCTAGTCTGATGAAACAAAAATAGAACTGTTTGGCCATAATGACCATTGTTATGTTTGGAGGAAAAAGGGGGAAGCTTTGCAGGCTGAAGACCACCATCCCAACCGTGAAGCACGGGGGTGGCAGCATCATCTTGTGGGGGTGCTTTGCTACAGGAGGGACTGGTGCACTTCACAAAATAGATGGCATCATGAGGGGGGGGGGGGAAATTGTGTCAATGTAATTGAAGCAACATCTCAAGACATCAGTCAGGAAGTTAAAAACTTGGTAGGAAGTTTGGTCACAAATGGGTCTTCCAAATGGACAATGACCCCAAGCTGACTTCCAAAGTTGTGGCAAAATGGCAAACAAAGTCAAGGTATTGGAGTGGCCATCACAAAGTCCTGGCGTCAATCCTATAGAAAAGTTGTGGGCAGAAACTGAAAAGGCGTGTGCGAGCATGGAGGCCTACAAACCTGACTCAGTTACACCAGCTCTGTCTGGAGGAATGGGCCAGAATTCACCCAACTTATTGTGGGAAGCTTGTGGAAGGCTACCCGAAACGTTTGACACAAGTGAAACACTTTAAAGGCAATGCTACCAAATAAAATTGAGTGTGTGTAAACTTCTGACCCACTAGGAATGTGATGAAAGAAATTAAAGCTGAATCATTCTCTCTACTATTATTCTGACATTTCACATTCTTGAAATTAAGTGGTGAACCCAACTAACCTAAAACAAGGAATTTTTACTGGGATTAAATGTCAGGAATTGTGAAAATCTGAGTTAAATGTATTTGTCTAAGGTGTATGTAAACTTCTGACTACAACTGTATAGGTAGGGGTATAGTGACTAGCAGCAGTGTGTGTGCCGCGTCATTATGCATTTGTGTGTTGGCATATTTAGTGTGTGTTTTGGGATGTAAGTATGTGTGGGTAGAATCCCCAAAAAGGATCAATGCAGGTAGCAATTTGATTTGCTATTTAGTAGTCTTGTTTTGAAGTCTTATGACTTTGGTGTAGAAGCTGTTCAGGGTCCTGTTGGTTCCAAACTTGGTGTGTTGGTATTGCTTGCTGTGCGGTAGCAGAGAGAACAGTCTGTGGCTGGAGTCTTTGACAAATTTGTTGGCCTTCCTCTGACATCGCCTGGTATAAAGGTCCAGAATGGCAGGAAGCTCGGCCCCAGTGATGTACTGGGCAGTATGCACTACCTTGCAGTCGGATGCCAAGCAGTTACCATACCAAGCGGTGATGCAGCCTGTCAAGATGCTCTTGATGTATTACTGTTTGAGGATCTGAGGGCCCGTGCCACATATTTTCAGAGGCATTGTTATGCCCTCATCACAACTGTGTTGGTGTGTTTGGACCGTGATAATGATGTGGCCATCAAGGAACTTGAAGCTCTCGACCCGCTCCACTATAGCCCCATCGATGTAAATGGGGGGTGTGCTTGGCTCTCCGTTACTTGTAGTCCACGATCAGCTCCTTTGTCTTACTGATGTTGAGTAAGAGGTTGTTGTCCTTGCACCACACCTCCGTAAAGGCTGTTTCATTGCTGCCGGTGATCATGCCTACCACCATCGTGTGGTAGGTGTTGGAGTTGTGTGCGGCCACACAGTCGTGGGAGTACAGGAGGGGATTAAGCATGCACCCCTTAGGGGCCCCCATGTTGAGGGTCAGTGTTGCAGATGTGTTGTTGCCTACTCTCACCGCCTGGGGGCGGTCCGTCAGGAAGTCCAGGATCCAGTTGCAGAGGGAGAGGTTAGGTCCCAGGAACCTTAGCTAAATGATGAGCTTTGGGGGTACTATGGTGTTGAACTCTAAGCTGTAGTCAATGAATAGCATTCTCAGGTAGGTGTCCCTTTTGTCCATGTGGGAAAGGGCAGTGTGGAGTGCAATAGAGATTGCGTCATCTGTGGATCTGTTGGGGTGGTCCAGGGTGTCTGGGATGATGGTGTTGATGTGAGCAATGACCAGCCTTTCAAAGCATTTCATGGCTACAGATGTGAGTGCTACGTGGCGATAATCATTTAGACAGGTTACCTTGGTGGTCTGCTTGAAACATGTAGTTATTACAGACTGGTTCAGGGAGAGGTTGAAAATTTCAGTGAAGACACTTGCCAGCTGGTCAGCGCATGCCCTGAGTATGCATCCTGGGAATATGTCTGGCCCTGCAGCCTTGTGAATGTTAACTTGTTTAAAGGTCTTAATCATATCTGCTATGAAGAGCGTGATCATACAGTCGCCCAGAAGAGCTGGTGCTCTCACGCGTGTTGCTTGCCTCGAAGTGAGCATTGAAGGTATTTAGCTCGTCTGGCAGTGTGTGACTTGGTTTCCCTTTGTAATCTGTGATAGTTTGCAAGCCCTGCCACATTTGACAAGCGTCAGAGCCGGGGTAGTAGCATTTGATCTTATTGATGCTAAATTGATGCTTTGCCTGTTTGATGGTTCGTTGGGGGGCGTAGCGGGATTTCTTTTAAGCGTCAGCTGTCAGAGCAGCTTACCGATCGCTGCAGCTGTACACAGCCCATCTGTAAATAGCCCATCCAACCAACTACCTACCTCATCCCCATATTTGTTTTAGTTTTTTTACTCTTTTGCACACCAGTATTTCTACTTGCACATCCTCATCTGGACATATATCACTCCAGTGTAAATTGCTACATTGTAATTACTTTGCCACTATTGGCCTATTTATTGCCGTACCTCCTTCCTTCATTTGCACACAATGTATACATATTTTTCTATTGTGTTATTGACTGTACGCTTGTTTATCCCATGTGTAACTCGATGTTGTTTTTGTCGCACTGCTTTACTTTATCTTGGCCATGTCGAAGTTGTAAATGAGAACTTGTTCTCAACTGTCCTACCTGGTTAAATAAAGATGAAATAAAATAAATATTTCAAAAAACTCAGGTCCAATTAATACTTTATTATCATTCTTTGTTTCCAAGTTTACAGTTCTCTGTTTTGATGACTCTCTCTTCTCATCTACAGACCTTCCCTCTCCGGCCATGAGGGAGCGCCCTCCAGGTTGTAAAACGGTGTTTGTGGGCGGTCTGCCAGAGAATGCCACCGAGGCACTCATCGTGGAGGTGTTTGGCCAGTGTGGTGACATCATCGCCATCCGCAAGAGCAAGAAGAACTTCTGCCACATCAGATTCACTGAAGAGTTCACTGTAGACAGAGCCCTCTTCTTGTCTGGTACGCTTCCTATGTTTCCTATTAAACATCATGAAATAAATGCAACCTGTTTCCAGTCAGAGACCTTAACTATGCTGGTCAATGAGAAAACGACTAGAGGTGTTGTGGAATAAATGTTCCCTCTCTTGACTCAGACCATCACTATGCAGGTCAATGAGAAGACAACTAGAGGTGTAGTGGAATAAATGTCTTCGATACCCTTACTATTGAGGTGACAATAGCAGATGTGTAGTTAAATAAATAGAGTTCTGAATGGAGGAAATGAATCACCAGTACCAGTCCCATTAGTCATGTGACACCAGAGGGTGTTTTGTTATCTTATCTCCTTTTTCCAGCTACTAGATTCCAGCCACATCTTAAATCTCTTTCTTTTCTAAAGCTACTAGACTTCAGCCACATCTTAAATCCCTCTCTTTTCTAAAGCTACTAGACTCCAGCCACATCTTAAATCTCTCTCTTTTCTAAAGCTACTAGACTCCAGCCACATCTTAAATCTCTCTCTTTTCTAAAGCTACTAGACTCCAGACACATCTTAAATCTCTCTCTTTTCTAAAGCTACTAGACTCCAGACACATCTTAAATCGCTCTCTTTTCTAAAGCTACTAGACTCCAGCCACATCTTAAATATATCTCTTTTCTAAAGCTACTAGACTCCAGCCACGTATTAAATCTCTCTCTGTATGCAAACTGAAGGACATATATCACAGCCCCACAAAACGCAGAGGCAGAAGTAAACTGGAAGCCCACGCTAATTTCTCCCTTTTGGCAGAGACTGGAGAGAGAGAAACAGAGAGTGAGAGCAACAGAATGAGAGAGCGGGAGAGACACCAGAAAGAGAGAAAGAGAAACAGATAGGAGTGGCAGAGAGAGAGAGTAAAGAAATATGAGAGGAGAAAAGGAAAGAGGAGCAATTAGCAATTTCTACCATGTCACTAGAGGAGCAATTAGTCTCTCTTAAGGTCTCCTCTATAAATTAGTATAGAGAGAGCAGAGTCGTTTCCTACTCCAACCCAGAAAATCTACTTTAGCTGGGATGCAGCTGTGACAGAGGATGAAACAGATTAAATATAGGGAGAGAGCCTCAGAGGGATGGAGAGACAGGTGGATGGACAGATCGTTTTAACCCAAATAGAGGATGTCAGGCATCAAGATAGAGATGCAGGTGGCTGACAGAAAGTGGTGTGTGTATTTCCCGCATTCTACTGCCCTGTACCTGTTCGATTAACAGAGTGAAATGTCACCATGATGTTACCACCTGGTTCTAACTCTCTCCCCTCCTCCCTCCCCCTTTGCTCTCGCTCCCCCCTCTTCCCCAGGCTACCGTATGCGTCTGGGCTCCAGTACAGACAAAAAGGACACAGGGCGGCTCCATGTGGATTTTGCCCAAGCCAGAGATGACCTGTATGAGTGGGAGTGTCGTCAGCGCATGTTTGCCAGAGAGGAGAGGCACCGCAGGAGGATGGAGGAGGACCGTTTCAGACCCCCCTCTCCTCCACTCATCGTCCATTACTCAGACCACGAGTGTAGTCAGCTGGGAGACAAGATTAAAGGTGGGGCTCCACGACTTATCGAAGAGTATCCCTTTAATGTGTTTGATTGATGTGTTTATGCATGCGTTTGTGCGTCTGTATTTATAGACTTAAAGATGGCGAAAGGAAAGCATAGGCTTCCCCGCTACTGTAATCTTCTGTAGTACAAAAATATCCCCTCCCACAACTTGTACTACTTAAAGATGTCCGAATGTGAGGATTCCAGTGGAAAGTAAGTCAGCATTATGTTTTGTGAATTACCGGTAGTGATGAGGTTAGTAAAACCGTTAGCCTCGCTGCTGTCTTAGCCCAAACACCTTGACATGTTCTCCATTGACTGTTTCACAGAGAGAGCAGTAACATTTTAACTGCGGATTTTATGAATGTGGCTTCTCTACTTTCAGTTGAGCTGCTAGATGTGAACATTTGTGACAGCCAGGCAGCAGCCGGATGTTTTAGTATCTCCTAGAGGTCGACCGATTATGATTTTTCAGCGCCGATACCGATTATTGGAGGACCAAAAAAGCCGATACCGATTAATCGGACGATAATTATTATTTTTTTTTGTAATAATGACAATTACAACAATACTGAATGAACACTTATTTTAACTTAATATAATACATCAATAAAATCAATTTAGCCTCAAATAAATAATGAAACATGTTCAATTTGGTTTAAATAACGCAAAAACAAAGTGTTGGAGAAGAAAGTAAAAGTGCAATGTGTGCTATGTAAGTAAGCTAACGTTTACGCTCCTTGCTCAGAACATGAGAACATATGAAAGCTGGTGGTTTCTGGTGGTAAGTAGTTTTAGGTTGTAGTTATTATAGGAATTATAGGACTATTTCCCTCTATTCCATTTGTATTTCATTAACCTTTGACTATTGGATGTTCTTATAGGCACTTTAGTATTGCCAGTGTAACAGTATAGCTTCCGTCCCTCTCCTCGCTCCTCCCTGGGCTCGAACCAGCAACACAACGACAACAGCCACCATCGAAGCAGCGTTACCCCATGCAGAGCAAGGGGAACAACTACTAGAAGGCTCAGAGCGAGTGACGTTTGAAACCCTATTAGCGCGCGCTAACTAGCTAGCCATTTCACTTCGGTTACACCAGCCTCATCTCGGGAGTTGATAGGCTTGAAGTCATAAACAGCGCAATGTTTGACCCACAACGAAGAGCTGCTGGCAAAACGCACGAAAGTGCTGTTTGAATGAATGCTTCTGCCTTCCACCACTCAGTCCGATACTTAGATACTTGTATGCTTGTATGCTCAGTCAGTTTGCTGCAGGACACGCTAGATAATATCTAGTAATATCACTAGTTAACTAGTGATTATGATTGATTGTTTTTTATAAGATAAGTTTAATGCTAGCTAGCAACTTACCTTGGCTTACTGCATTCGCGTAACAGGCAGGCTCCTTGTGGAGTGCAATGAGAGAGAGTCGGGTCATTATTGTGTTGGACAAGTTAACTGCAAGATTGGATCCCCCGAGCTGACAAGGTGAAAATCTGTCGTTCTGCCCCTGAACAAGGCAGTTAACCCACCGTTCCTAGGCCGTCACTGAAAATAAGAATGTGTTCTTAACTGACTTGCCTAGTTAAATAAAATAAATGTAAAAAATTAAAAATATATATTATAATTTTAAAAATCGGCAAATCGGTGCCCAAAAATACCGATTTCCGATTGTTATGAAAGCTTGAAATCGGCCCTAATTAATCGTACATTTCGATTAATCGGTCGATCTCTAGTATCTACACATCTCTTCAACACATCCCGCTTCTCTTACTGTATTTGTGCATTGACTCTTAGGGACCTCGTCAAAGTGTGTTATTTTGATAAGCCTATTAGCTCCCTAGATGTGTAGATGCATTGTATGACATTGAAGGTGATAATTATGTTCATCAGATGCCACAGCCTCACAGTTAAACACTCATTCAGTCCAAATATGAATAATCTATGGGCCCTGGTCATTGTCAGTGATTTACTAGTATTGATACCTACTGAGAATGTGTATTAATAATGGAACTGTAGTTACCAGGAAGGACTAGTGACTGTCGAGAGCCTGGAAATCTAAATCATTCTATAATATAGAGTAACACCTCAGCGAGTTCTAGTTATGACACATTCATTTCTGACACCTTGATTCAATATGGAAAGCAGTGATGGATGTATGTGTGTGTGGGGAGGGGGTTTGTGTGTGCGGGGGAGGCTTCTGTGGGCTTCATCTTAAATCAACTGAAAAGGCTTCCAGCTGCTCAATCTGTGTTAGTATGTGTGTGTTAGAGAGCGAGTGAGTGATTTGTATTTTCTCTCATATCCTCTCTTCCCCTCCTTGTGTCGAGTTAGAGGATTTATTAGGAAACCAATAAGCACTAACCAAATGTAATGTAATGAGCAACCAGTGTCATTAGTGGTGCCTGGAGAAATGGCTATACGCAGAAACAGAAGAGTGATCAAATTAAGGTCTTACATCTGTACACTCTAGATGACATGAAATGATCAATCCCATATTGATCTTTCACAGTCAGGCCAGCCCAAGCTGCACTGTGCAAGTAGGCCTACTAGACTGTCAACTGAGTACGACATTCACAGGTTTCAGATGTTCAACAAATCAAATTAGTTTTCACTCTCAAGTCACACTTTATTCATAGAAAAACAACAATTGTATGTTCTAAGCCCACAACCATGCTTAAACCACATCAGGAGACCACTTGAGGCCTGGGAAAATTAGCATTTTCAATTCATCTGAGCAGGCACCTAACACTGTTGCTTGGTTAGCAGTGTTTTTGTAGCGTTTGCAAAAACAAATGCCCACTGGTTTGACGCAAATAATCATGATATCGGTCTGCCAGGTAGGTATCGGTTCATTTTTTAAGCTAGTTAACATTTCATTTTTGGGAATGCCTTTCCATTTACCAGAAGACGTTTAGGCCTGTCATTAGCGTCACTATTTTTTTCTTGTTCCTTAATTGTTTGAAACCTGGACTTTTTACTTCATATTATGAGGAATGTCTGACCTTGCTTCAAAGTAGCCTGTAGCCAAAATCCCACCATAGAAACGCGGAGGCAATTATTTTATAAAGACTTTCTCCTTTGCGCTTTCCTGTTCTATTGGTTTTCAAACTTTCTTTGTCTAGCAGCCAAAGGCATTATCCTAGTCATATTAACAACCCATGATTTCCATTTTGTAGCATTTGAGCGTAGGCCTACCGCTGTGTGCGCATTGCAGCGCTTAAAATGTGAAGAAATAATAGTTTATCGACATTTTAAGCTAAACATTATGTTCTGTTCCATCAGCCTTATTAACGGCATATACCTCCAGTACGCTACTTTGATACGCATCGTGGGGATTCAAATGTGAGTATATGCAATTCCCACTGAAAACAAAGTGAGTATACGGTGTATTCCGGCGTATACCCTCCATTACACCACTGAGTGTCATTATTAACAATGAAAATCAATAACACTCTTGTCTCTTGACATCACCTTATCAGTCTACGACCCAAAAATGAATAATGCAAAACAGCCACTGTTGTTCATACAAAGGCATTTGAAACATTATATTTATTATATTCATTCACTGCCCTCTAGTTCACATTCAGAGCAATACTGGAGAAAAGCCAGAAGCTGTGGTGCCATTTAGAATGAATTTGAGGGATTTCATTAAAGATATCACTATTCTTTCTCCTACTCTTTCTCCTCTCCTGTCTCCCCTCCTTCCCTATTCTCCCCTCCGTTCCTCTCCTCTCCTGCTATCAGCTTTGGGATGAATTAATACACTTTTTTTCTCTAATGAACTGTGACACATCAAGGTCTCCACGGAAATGGTTTGGTCTGCAAACACTGTGACTTCCTGCTTCTCTGCTCTCTCTGTGGCGCCTCTCTTCTCAGTTCACTATCAGGCCTTGATACATAGGACAGAATAACTTTCAAACCATCCTACTGAATTATTTGTTATTTAATGCAGAAATTCATGTTCTAATTCTGAATTTTATGTTTCAAACCACAAATGGATTCTTACCCCTAACCCTAACATTACATATTTTTTTGACCCCTAACAAATCTAGCTACTGACCCTAACCTCAAGTTTGACTTTAATAACCCTATCCTCTCCTCAGATGAGGCAGCATTTGCAGAGGCGGTGCGCGTGCTGCTGACTTGGGTGGAACGCGGCGAGGTGAACCGTCGTAACGCCAACAACTTCTATTCCATGATCCAGTCGTCCAACAGCCACATCCGCCAGCTGATGTGTCAAAAGGCCACCCACGAGAAGGAGATGGAGGAAGCCAAGGACAAGTTCAAGAGTGCTCTATCTGGCATTCTGGCACAATGTGAGTACACACTAGACTGACATCACACACCCACATACAGAGGGAAAGAGAACCATGTCTCACGTCAGGGTCAACATCAAACCACCACCGTTCTCTTGAGGCAACGTCAACATTGTCCCTGTAAAAGTTCCCCATACTCAAGTGATTTTCATGTCACAAGTTCACTTGTCCTATTACTACAGGTTAGTGCTCCATACATGACAAATACTCGGGACATTAAACAGAAATGGTATTTTCTGAAAACACACACACAGCAGGGCACAAACAGAACACTTCTGAAGAACCCCTTTATAGGAATACTCTTTGGAGGAGCAGTTTGGCTGCTAAAGGCCAGTGATGGCAGCAATAACACTGAGCAGGTTATTTAGGTAGCTGTTAGCTATCTTTCTTAGCACATCATCATTAAACCCAGAGTGGCCATCTCTCTAGCTCCATCTCCCAATCTCTCTCTCCATCTTTATTGTCTTTCTCCCAGCTTCCCTCTCCCTCACTCTCTCTTTCTCTCTCTGTCTCTCCATCTCTCCATCTCCTAGTGATTGACACCTCGAACACATCTGTCTGAGGAGAGCAGCTGTATGGCAGATTCACTAATGAGGCTTTTAGGTGCTAATCTCACTGTCGACTCCTGTAGAGCTGACCCTGGGTCAGTCAGAACCATTAGACTACCCAGGTCAGCCAGAGACATTCAGATAGTTCCTGGGTCAGTCAGACATTCAGGTAGTACCAGTACCTGGGTCAGCCAGAAACATTCAGATATTACCAGTACCTGGGTCAGCCAAAGACATTCAGATATTACCAGTACCTGGGTCAGCCAAAGACATTCAGATATTACCAGTACCTGGGTCAGCCAGAGACATTCAGATAATACCAGTATCTGGGTCAGCCAGAGACATTCAGATAGTACCAGTACCTGGGTCAGCCAGAGACATTCACGTAGTACCAATGCCTGAGTCAGCCAGAGACATTCAGGTAGTACCAGTACCTGGGTCAGCCAGAGACATTCAGGTAGTACCAGTACCTGAGTCAGCCAGAGACATTCAGGTAGCACCAGTGCCTGAGTCAGCTAGAGACATTCAGGTAGTACCAGTACCTGGGTCAGCCAGAGACATTCAGATAGTTCCGGTACCTGGGTCAGCCAGAGACATTCAGATAGTACCAGTACCTGGATCAGCAAGAGCAAATTCATATAGTATCATCCAGAGGTGGGACCAAGTCAAGACCGTCAAGTATCAAGTCAAGTCTCAAGTCTTTAACTTTGAGTTTTTTTGAGTCCTAAACAAGTCATAATGTGCTCTTTTTTTCACCTTTATTTAACCAGGTAGGCCAGTTGAGAACAAGTTCTCATTTACAACTGTGACCTGGCCAAGATAAAGCAAAGCAGTTCGACACATACAACAACACAGAGTTACACATGGAATAAACAAACATATAGTCAATAATACAGTGTGTGCAAATGTGATCGACTATCGAGGGTCGCTATGGGGGCGCAATCGGGCGATGTAGGCTTGTACACAATTGCCCAACCTAGTTTTAGGAACGTCAGGCAGGATTTAGGCTACCAACTGCCTAGCTAGTTGTAGCTCAGTCTTGGGTTCAATGATCATGTTCCCGCGCTGACTGACTGTGTGGAGGCTCATTGATTTAACTTTACGCTAGCCTACATGATACACTAGTAAAGTAATAAAATGTATAGCTGTTGGCTATATTAGCCACGACTTACCGTTCTTTGTGCAGCTTCAAATGTCGAACAAAGTTGGAAATTGTTGCGCCTCAATCTGCAATTTTCTTCCTGCATGTTTTGCAAGTTCCAATCCAAAAACCATTGTCTTTATATCATCTTTCCAAGGGCTCAATCTGAATTCAGCCGCCAACGTTCCTCTGCACTGCCACGCACAATTTGATTGGCTGCTGTCCGATTCCAATTTTAATCCGTTAAATGAAGAGTTGATGCGCTGCACACTTTTTTTTTAATAGCATCGTTTTTAATATTTAGGCTTGGGGAGGGTATCGAGTCAGAAGGCTCAAGTCCAAGTTAAGTCATGAGTCATTGGTGTTAAAGTCAAAGTCGAGTCCAAGTCATCATATTTGTGACTTGAGTCTGACGCGAGTCCAAGTCATGTGACTCGAGCCCACACCTCTGGTATCATTATCATTCTGAGCGCCAACTAGGGAACTCTTTAAGCTTGAGGCGGGACTACTCTGGGGCATGTTGGTAGTCTACAGATGTAACACTTGTTTGTCAGCCGTTGAGTCGTTCAGCTGTAAACTCCTGTGCTTCAATAGACATCATCCCAAAGGGAGCAGACATAGTTTTATAAACCTGCTTTAACCTTCTCTGTGGCAGTCTCTCTGTATCCCACAGCTGTGACAGGCGTGACACTAAGAACCAAGGATATAACACACTCCCATACCTGCCGGGGGGATTAGAGATATCCATGTCTGAGGTTGCAGGAGACCTGTGATGGGCGGAGCTACCTCTCACAAGGACTATATGAACGCGCTCGAGTGATCATTGAATGGCGATGATCTGTCATTGGGCCTGTGAAATATTGATATCACATACAGTAACTTATGAACTGAGTACTCTTTCTATTGTAGGATTCATGAAACCCCGCTTCAATGGCTCTCGCTTTTGAGTATGATTGACACCAACACAATCGCCACAGATAGACATAACGATAATCACATAGACATAACAATCATCACAGACAGACATATAAACAAAGCAATCATCAGAGATAATAAAATGCGTAGCAAAGAAACACCAACTCTGTAGCCACTCAATGCACTCTAAATTCTTACAAAAAGCATGCTGTTGTATACCTCTTGTGTGTTAAACTAGTATTTAGGAGCAATGTTTATTTGATGATAAAGAAGGTACGTTTGTTTTTTGGCCCCGCAAGTACAGAATCTAGTGCTGCATGTAGAAATAGTCCAGTGAAATCTCCCCCCCCAAAGGTCTGACACAAACTCCTCTAGTGGACGTTAGCCTGCGTTAGCCAGTGGTCGGCTGATCTGAAGGAACCCATAGCCATATAATCAAAGTAAGTAACACCTCTCTACATGAAAACAAATGGAAGCAATTAAATGAGTCATATCGATGATTGAAAAGGTCAAAAGGGAAAATGTATAGCTGACCTGATTCACAACTGCCAATGCTAAGAGCATGCAGGAGTTCAGATGTCTTTGGTGATACACCACCTACAGTAGTGTGTTAGCATGGACATTGAGATGGAGCACATAATTGGTTTTCTTTATACAGTGATGTATCTGAAAGAACAACGTGGGTCTCTCTCTTGTTCTCTTTTAAAGTCCACCCTCCTCCATCACAATAATCCATACAAACAGGTATTTCTATTCAGGAGTTTGTCTGCGGTTTCACCCTTACAAATGTCAACACAGACTTTGGTGTCCTGGGAGGCAGGGATACACTGTCGTTCCGTGAACAAAGCCACATCCATATTTACCAGGCTTTCTCACAGCTGCACATTTGAATACATAGACATGTTGTTTCCAAATGTAATATAATTCAATATCACATATCCCTCCATTTGGCATTTGGTTGTTGTCACCTTGAATGGAATGGTTTCTTTAAAAAGCCTGCTCTGAAGCAGGTTATTCAAACAGGGGATGTGTCCAAAATGGCACCCTATTCCCTATATAGTGCACTGCTTTTGACCAGAGTCCTGCTTCGTATTTCACTCAGGATGATCTTTATTGAAGATCACAGCTAGATTTGGATCTGTGTCCATCATGTTTGGTGGATTTTAGTTTGTCTTTTTGCCACTGCATATTTAATCTACAAGATAAACCTGGTTGACAGATAGTTAATGGCCTCATTTAGAAATGCTGGCACAACTCTAGCTGGAGTTCTACAAATAACAACAAAGAACATACACTTATCCATCAGCTATCTCTCGGGCTCTCGGCCACAACCTATACTTTGCTCTCCCCTTCCTTCCCCATCAATCTCTTCCATCAAATGAAGGATTCTGAGAAGACACTACTGATCTAGACACGTACCTCTCACTCCACCATTTCTTCCCTCTCTACCTCCCTCCCTGTCAAGGCCACAACTGTGGTGGCCCTATTTAGATCATTAAGACCCCTTTGGCAAAAAGAGAAACCCTTTAACATGACCTGTTCCGATGTAAAGCTGTGGTAAAACTGTGGGAGTGTTCATCTTCCACATTGGACTTCATAGATTGGAAAGCAGACCAGTTCTTTAATATTGTATATTATGAGTTGTTGAACATTTATTGAACTATGTCTTGTGTGAGTACTCTGTCTGGACAATCTGTGACTATGCTGCATTATATCAACAGGTGAGTAAATGGGTCATTCTGACACACACACACTCAACCATACACATATACACTACACTCACACACATTTAATTATGAGAAACGAAAAGTGTTATGACAATTAGTACAGTCTCAAAATCTCTAGCTCAATCTATTTTCACATATTGAGTAATTTTCTCCATTGCTCTGGGTTCACACACTGAGCGTGTTCTCGTAACTAATCTGAGGCTGGTTGTTAATACCAGGCCCAGCTGTCAATCACAGGAGTGATTAGGAGGGTGTGATGAACAGACACGTGTCTTACACCAGCCCTGAATCAAAGCTGTCATCTTACTCAGGCTCAGGGATATGACCACTCAGCCCTTCTATCTAACCCACGATAAGAACAGTAATGAGGAGAGCCAAGTTGTATCCCAAATTGCACCTTGTTCCGGTGGGCACTACATTTGACCAGAGGCCTATGGGCACTGCTTAGGGAATAGGTTGCCACACAGCCCCAGTCTCAGAAACAGGCTTTAGACACAGAGACAGCCTTTGATTGTGGCCTTCAGAGCGTCTGAGAGTCGTCGAAGATGAGATGTGTTGTAATTAAAAACAGGAGAGGCTTTAGACGAAAAGAGTGTTTCAGTTAGTGGTAGAGACTTTACTTTGATCTCTTGATAAGATCTCTGTCCCTTCAGAGAATTCCCTTGTTCTACAGTCAATCTCTACTGAGTCTGTATCACTGTGGAGGAGGGGAGAGAAAGAGGAGCAGATAGTGTGCATGGGCACGTGCGTGTGTGTGCAAGCAAGTGTGTGAGGCCATGGTCAGGGCAGGGGTGTGTGTGAATAGAGCAGGAGCCTGCTGCTAGCCGTCTGATCTTCCTGTTGCGTTTTTAGGACGGGCTCTCCGTGATCACCTCGAGGCGGGGTGACTCGCGACTCTGACCCAGAGCTGTACTATACTGTATAGAACAGAAAATAACAGTAAAAACACATCAACATACAGTAAGGTGTCTTCCTACCTGATTCCACTTTCTCACTCCTCTGCTCCTTCCCACCCGCCCTCTCTCTCTCTGGATGGTAACTGGCCCCTGCATCCCCTGCTACAGTTGAGCAGATTGTGTCTGTATTCCACGCTGCTTCCAAACAAAAGGCATGGGACCATTTCTCCAAAGCTCAACGCAAGAATCTGGACGTGTGGCGCAAGCAAGCAGAGGTTGGTCCTTTTACTTTTTCTACAATTATTTAAGCATTCTATTCATTTGGTGAAGTGCAGTATAGTCTCCATATTATTGTGTCCTTTATGTGAACAATATGTAAACAACTCTCCAGTATTCCAGCCTCCAACTACCTTTTGTGAAATTCATGGTGTTGTCTTGGCAGGATGATTTGTGTTGGAGTATTAAAAGCAAACACTAGCTTTAAAACAAGGCTTAACATTAGCCTTAGCTTAATTTAAATGGTAAAAAGAACTGGTCCTAAAATGGAACCTTGTGGTATTCTTTAAGTATTATAAAGGAACTGAGATTGTAGAACATCAACATTAAGTACTAGCCTAAGAGGTAAATACTAGAGCTAGCCTAATAAACACAGGATGAAGGCTAGGCTACACCCAGTCTCTCTACCTAGTTCAGTCCCAGAGTAGGAGCTCCAGGTACAGGCTACTTACCCCTCTCTCCTCTGAAGGGAGTCCAGTCCGGTGAGTGCTCAGTCTCACTGCCAGGAACAGGTAACGGTAGACTCACCCTTTAACTCAACCAAAGTACACTGGATCTCTTTTTACATAACACCTCAAAACACACGTATGTTTTCTTTATTTTATGACTCTCTCATTGTGCTCTCTCATCCAGTAGGTGAACAAATAACCTACTTTAATGTTTTGTTTCGTGTAAAATGTAGGTCATGCTCAGATTTGTTCTCTATTTTCTTCGTTGTTTCCAACAAATGCTGCATTAATTACCACAAACACGTTTCCCACTTTAATTGAGGGTGTTCAAGTGTGGCGCTGCTGTCATTTTAGGGCCAAACGGGTAAGTTTGATCTGGGTATAAATCTCTGAGGCCACCAATGTGTAAACAGCAGATATGGTGTATAATTAACAGCCTAATCTCTATCTCACAGTAACACTGACACGGTCACCGTGGATCACAGGCTGGAGACGGTGTAGCTCTTCTATGGAGATCCTAGTGCAGGAGATATATTACAAACTAGTTGAACAGACTCATTACAAACTGTTGATGCACGGTGGCAGTGTATAGGTGTTCTGTAAAGTGAGAATCATTTTTATGTGCAGGTCATGTGTAACTGACGGTATACAATTTGATGGGTTGGTAGCTGTGTGTTTGGGTGAGTGTATATCATGATGGACTCAATCAGAGGTATAGCTGGTATGTCTTGATCTCAGACTGTAGAGACTCTTCTGCTCTAAAGGTAGGTGTGAGGTGGTGTGTGTAGACTAGTGACATCACTCCTCACTAAGAAGAAAATTACAATTATGCCTAATTTACCCCTTGCGTGTATATAAGCAACACAAGAACCCAAGTTCATTATTGCAGGGTTGCACTTGTCTGTGTACGTTTGCTATGTAACTATGCAGGACCACAGTTTTGCATAGGTCATTGTAATTCTTGTGTTGGGTACTGACTAGGGTAAAAATTAGGCTTAATACACATAAACATGACATCGCCTGTTTATTTTTCACAGCATGGAGCTAAAACATCCCTACACACAAAAACACAGTTGCAATATAATACAGTACAATCCTAATGACACCAGGAATAGAACTCTGGTGAGTCAACAACTCATACTGAGAACTGGAAGTGCCTCTTTGTGTATAGATGCATATTAACACTCTACTGTTGGCTATGAATATTCAGTTATTGTGATCCAGCAACACTATTCCCTGCAGAATCATAAACATGCGTATGGTGATACCTGGAACTGAGCTCTTAACACAGATGTATCACCTTCTGTTGTAAGTGTAGATGGCTTAACGCAGCTTCACCCTGTCATATACTACTGTCAATGGACATCTCTGTCGTCACCAGGGCCAATCTTCTACTGTTCTACTGGACATAATCTCTGTCGTCACAAGGGCCAATCATCTACTGTTCTACTGGACATCATCTCTGTCGTCGCAAGGGCCAATCTTCTACTGTTCTACTGGACATAATCTCTGTCGTCACAAGGGCCAATCTTCTATTGTTCTACTGATTTTGTCAGACCTTGAGTCTCAGGGATCAAGTCCTTGGAGGAATATTAGAGCTCTCTTATTGGAAGTTTATTTATTGATAGACAATGTCTTTCAATGCAGAAAGACTGTTGTGGCGTGTGTGTGTCACTGTGCTGTAAATGGAGAACAGTGATGTAGCAGTCACACAGTTATCCAGCAAAAATATTCCAACATTTCCCCCAAATTCCTAGGTTTTCCAGAAATCCTAGTTGGACGATTCCAGATTTCCTGTTTCTTCCATACTGATTCCAGAAATCTTCCAACCAGGAAGTGTTTTCCCACCCTACAGCAGTATCTTTATTGAAGGTCTGTTCTGTATTTGTCAGACAACAGGATGCACAGAATAGCAGGACTGAAAGAGTGCAGAAGTTTCCCTGTCAGTCTGAAACGATCACAACAAACATCTGCTAGCTTCCATCCATTCATTTATCCATTTGCCTCCTCACACAGTCACTCATCCATTTACCTTATTTATCCATTTACCTATTCAGATCCAGCCATCTATCCATTCCACGAAATGGGTGCCTTTTGCTTCCCTTTGATATTTTAAGTAGAAATTATGCACTGATACTGAATTTTAAAAGCTTGTTATTTTAAATGAAGTGCATGTTAATATACACCACATGGATCATTTAATAAATCTGATTTTTCTTTACACGAATAAAGACACGTCAACCCTCTTTGCCCAATTCATTTGAGGAAAACTTTACTTTATTAAACTTTCATTATGTGTGAAACATGTATCATTCTTAATTTCGTGAACACCATATGGTCCAGTGCTCTTCACCGCATGAGGAGTAATGGCCGAGGAGGAATGGTCCCACAGTAACTTAATAGGTTTGATATTATATATCAGTGTATTTGTACAAGAGATACTTGATCAATGAGAAAATGTTGGATTTATCGCAAACATGCCTTTAAATAATATACTGAAAGAAATATGAATGCAACATGCAACAATTTCAATGATTTTTTTGAGTTACAGCTCATATGGAAATCAGTCATTTGATATAAATTAATTAGGCCCTAATCTATGGATTTTACATGACTGAGAATACAGATATGCATCTGTTGGTCACAGATACACTGTATATACAAACGTATGTGGACACCCCTTCAAATGAGTGGATTCGGCTATTTCAGCCACACCCGTTGCTGACAGATGTATAAAACACAGCCATGCAATCTCCATAGACAAGCATTTGCGGTATAATGGCCTTACTGAAGAGCTCAGTGACTTTCAAAGTGGCACTGTCATAGGATGCCACCTTTCCAAAAAGTCAGTTCGTCAAATTTCTGCCCTGCTAGAGCTGCCCCGGTCAACTAAGTGCTGCTATTGTGAAATCTTTATTTGCCACATGCTCCGAATACAAGTGTAGACTTCACCATGAAATGCTTTCTTGCAAGCCCTTAACCAACAGTGCAGTTCAACACTTTACATGTTGGGTTTATCTTTTTATTCAGTGTAGTTACGCAGTTGCATAAGTGTCTGTGACAGGGTTGACAGTGTGCAGATAAAATGCTCTTAGTTCATAGATTTTAATGCATGTGATGGGGAAAAGTGTTTTTCCATAGGCTAAACATATCCTACATGCAATAGAAAGTTGAACGAAAATATATTTTAAAGTTAATTTCTTTAAAATGTACAGGTCCAAAAGGCACCTATATGTGGAACAACCCAACACATCTATCCATCTCTCAACTACACATATTTGTCTTCTGGTACAGGGTTTCCCAACTGTACCAGAAGACAGCCGGTTATTGTCATACATAAGACTGCCGGTCTCGTTGTGATTGACCGTTAGTTAACATAAACACGTTTAGTATCTCCAGGCCTCCGCTCATACAAGCAGATGTGTAGCTTTGTAATATGTATAAAAGTCTAAATAAATTGAATACACACCATCACGATAAATCCAATATTTATTTTTGTCAGGTCTGAAGAAACATGATATGAACATTTTTTTTTTCAGAAGAAGGGAATATGAGTTGGCCAACTGTATGTTATCTGGCTATGCTCCATGTCGGTTCGTTTAGCTGACAAGATATGCTTATAAGTCCCACACCATTATTTTATGTTATTTGATTTTATAGTAAGAAGAATGTAATTGAATTTAGCTGAATAAAATAGAAATATATATATTTTTCCTCATATGAAGTGTCAATGTTGAGCATAAAAGTGATCATTTGAAACAGGTCCTTATACTCGAGATTTAGAGTTATTTGGCAACTTTAGTTGTGAATGATGCAATCCTTAGAATGTCTTAGAAATCAAAACGTATATGGGCTACATGATTCTATTGATGATTTGAGAAAGTAGCAAAAAAAAGCTTGCTCTCTGTTCCTTGACTTAGGCTGCACAGCTGTCCTCTGCACAGCTGAACCCCCCCCCCCCCACCCCCCCCCCCCCTTCCATTTGTTTTGTACACTGTTGCTACTCGCTGTTTATTATCTATGCATAGTCACTTCACCCCTACCTACATGTACAAATTACTTCTAACCTGTACCCCCACACACTGACTCGGTACTGGTACCCCCTGTATATAGCCTCATTATTGTTATGTTATTCTGTTACTTTTTATAATTTTTTACTTTAGTTTATTTGGTAAATATTTTCTTAACTCTTCTTGAACTGCACTGTTGGTTAAGAGCTGGTAAGTAAGCAATTCACGGTAAGGTCTACACTTGTACTCGGTGCATGTGACAAATAAAGTTTGATTTTATCAAGAGATCATATTTTCACCCATCAGAATATTCTCAGTTTATTATTTTTATTTACTAGTATGTAAAATTTGTTTTGATTATGAATGGTCCAATTCACCTTCAGCTCCAATCCACTGTGACTCTGCCCAGGAAATAGACCCAAACAAAAAGCTTATTTCTCTCAAATGTTGTGCACAAATGTGTTTACATCCCTGTCAGTGAACATGTCTCCTTTACCAAGGTAATACATCCACCTGACAGGTTTGGCAAATGAAGAAGCTGATTAAACAGCATGATCATTACACAGGTGCATCTTGTGCTGGGGACAATAAAAGGCCATTCTAAAATGTGCAGTTTTGTCACACAACACAATGCCACAGATGTCTCAAGTTTTGAAGGAGCATGCAATTGGCATGCTGACTGCAGGAACGTCCACCAGAGCTGTTGCCAGATAATTTAAAATACATTTCTCTAAGCCGCCTCCAACATTGTTTTCGAGAATTTGGCAGTACGTTCAACTGGCCTCACAACCTCAGACCACGTGTAACCACACCAGCCCAGGACCTCCACATCCAGCCACCCGGACAGCTGATGAAACTGTGGGTTTGCACAACCGAAGAATATCTGCACAAACTGTCAGAATGCTTCTCAGGGAAGCTCATCTGCATGCACGTAGTCCTCACTAGGGTCTTGACCCGACAGCAGTTCCTCATCGTAACCGACTTCAGTGGGCAAATGCTAACCTTCGATGGACCACTGGCATGCTGGAGAAGTATGCTCTTCATGGATGAATGCCGGTTTCAACTTTATCGAGCAGATGGCAGACAGTGTTTATGGCATCGTGTGGGCAAGCGGTTTGCTGATGTCAACATTGTGAATGAAGTGGTGGTGGTGGGGTTATGGTATGGGCATGCATAAGCTATGGACAACGAACACAATTGCACAAATTGATGTCAATTTGAATGCACAGAGATACTGTGATTAGATTATTCCGCAGCCATCACCTCAAAATTTCAGCATTACGATGTACGGCAAACATTGCAAGAATCTCTACACAATTCTTGGAAGCTGTAAATGTTCCAGTTCTTCCATGGCCTGCCTACTCAGACATGTCACCCATTGAACACGTTTGGGATGCTCTGGATCGGTGTGTACGACAACGTGTTCCAGTTCCTGCCAATATCCAGCAACTTCGCACAGCCATTGAAGTGGAGTGGGACAACTTTCCACAGGCCACATTCAACAGCCTGATCGACTCTATGTGAAGGAGATGTGTCACGCTGCATCAGGCAAAAGGTGCTCACACCAGATGCTAACAGGTTTTCTGATCCACGGCCCTACCTTTTTTTTAACGTACAGTATCTGTGACCAAAAGATGCATATCTGTATTCTCAGTCATGAAATCCATAGATTAGGGCCTAATGAGTTAATTTCCATTGAAGTGTAGCTTGTAGCAGTGTAACTCGATCTGATGGAATGGCTTGTCCGGCACTGAGACCTGCCATCATGTCTTATCTCATCTCCACTCCTCATGCTCTCTGTGTATCGCTCTGGGTAGAAGTTGCCTTTAGGTACAGCTCTAGGATCAGCTCACCCTCTCAATATCCCAAACGTACCGATATAGATGGAAAGCAAATCTGAACCTTAAATCAGTTTGCACGGGCAACTTCAACCACTGTGTGTGTGTGTGTGTGTGTGTGTGCGTGTGCGTGTGTGTGCGTGTGTGCATGAGTGTCTGTGAACTTTCAAGTGTATCTATCTGAATGTGTGCGTGTGTGTGTTTGAGCCATGTCTGCAGCCAGGCTACCCAGGAGGAGTTTGTTCAGAAGGAACATTGTCATAATCCTGTTTTGTTGTGTTGTTTCCCTCCAGGAGATCAGAAACATGCAGAATGAAGAGCTGATGGGGATCAGACTAGAGGAGGAAATGGAGATGTCTGACGATGACATGGAGGATACACACAACCCTGACGAATCAGGTACACACACACACTACACACACACCTGATATAAAAACTAACATTAACTACACACACACCACACACACTTTCGGGATATGGTGGCTTCCTTTTCTTCTTAGTTGTAGAATAGATCTGTAGCACAGCCCTCTGTCTCAGTGTCATCAGCTCATTCACTCTCTAAATGGACAAATTAAGTTGGAGAGGAGACCATGCAGAGACAATATAACGGGCTTCTCCAGGCTGAGTGTGTACGCGTGTGTACTTGTAGAACTGTGTGTGCGTGCGTGCCACTCTAATTGGGGATGCTCACAGCTGGAACCGTGTGTGTGTGTGCGCATACTTGTACACTTAAGTGTGTGTGTGTGTGTGTGTGAGAGAGTCAGAGAGAGAGAGAGAGTGTGTGTGTGCATGGCTGGTAGACACTCTGAGACAACTATCAATCATCCAGTAGCCCTTCTCTAAAGCACCTTTATGGCAAAATAACAGGTCATATATCAATATGGAGCAGGGGTGACAAACATATGGCCTACGGGTCCAATACAGTGGGGGATTAGCTCATCTAGACTAAAACTAAATCGAAACTGTGTAGAAATGATAATGGACCTACATTCATACTGTTTATTGACTATGCCCAGCTCACTAATACAGTGTTTCCTCTGCAGTCATTTAGCTGTGGCGCTGCGCCACGGCAAAATCATTGCCGCCACGGCAAAAAAACATTAACAAATCTTTCTGCTGAGGTGTACTTTGAAGATACTGGAACAGTCCACAATTAATTTTCCTTTGCAAACAAAATAAGTAATGACCTATCCGGCTTGTTGTGATTGTTGTGTGAGAGAAATATTCCTTGAGGCGCATTCAAGAGTGCCATAAGGAGGGAAATTCAAGAATTGAATAAAGGCTGCAAAAATAGGCTTCCTTTATTTAGCTGGTTACTAAACCTTTACCAGCGCACCGGTTTACACTTGATTTGGACTGCGTATGGTCTAATGAAGGAAAGTCTGAATAAATGTAATAATTAACTGATAATTAACTGAATTATTGAAAATTAATCGGCCTACCTGCTTGCACTTTGTGCAGGCTGTGTATCCATCTACCGCATTGTCCTTCCAAACTAGGGATTTCACTCTAGCAGCACCTGTTTCCACGATAGTGTCGTAGCCTATTCCCTTATCATAACCATTCTTTTTTTTCTCCGGTTAGGCCTACATTAGTCATTTTCGGTTGAGATAAGCTATCCAGGGAAAGTAATCTGGGTAACGTGTCATATTCTCACTGGAGAGAGGGAAATAAACTCTGCGAGTGGACATATTAGAACGTTTTAGCACCACACGAGTAAGGGACAGTTCCCAGGTCCACACCCACTCATGGATGAGTGGCTGGTAGCCTTATGTCTGCCTCAATGCTTATAGAATGGAATTCGCAACACAACAAGCTACTGGGTTTTTTCAAAGTCTTATCTTGATTTAAAATGTTTCCAACCCGCAATGTAATTGTTCTGAACCTAGAGCCGTCCCAAGGGTTGAAAGAATGTTGTCGTTCCACCTGTCAGCGGATTATTTTGCGGCTCACCAACGGGTAACTGTGGGTATCCGACCCCATGCAGGACTCTACTAATGATTAGCCCAATAGGGTAAATGCAGATAGGCAACCCCATGCTTCAACCAATTTATTTATAGCCACTTTGCTGCTAGTGGACCACGCATATAGCCTACCATGCTATATGCGTGGTCCAACATGTTAATAATTTGTAAAAATAATTTACCAACTTCTGGAGGTGGACATTTTATTTCCACCTTTTCAGACCCCAAAAACAGTTCAACCCGTCCTCTCTGCAACCTTTTCCCCCCACTGCTAAACATTTTTCCAGAGGATACACTGAGCTAATAATAGCTGAAATGAAAAGTAGACCGTCAGGGAGCACAGAAAATACCAAAAACGACTGATTGAGGAATATTATTTGTACATTTTGAAGGAAATATAATGGAAAAAATATGTTTTTATCCTGAAAAGCTGCCCAGTCCTTAACGATTACAAGCATACACACAATATGAAGCAGCCAACACTATGCTTAAAATATGGAGAGTAGTGCTCAGTAATGTGTTGTGATGGATTTTCCCCTAACATAAAGCTTTGTATTCAGGACAAAAGTAAATTGATTTGCCAAATTTTTTTGCAGTATTACCTTAGTGCCCTGTTGCACAAAGTGTCATGACGTGACAGTTTTTTATCGAATAATTACCTACTATGTTTGTTCGTGGATTAAATTAATCATGTAACATTTAACTCATTAGGAATTTGGGGCACCACAGGAGAAGTTGTTTACCGAGTTACCGTCTCCCGAATTAACTCAAGAATATACAGTTGAAGTCAGAAGTTTACATACACTTAGGTTGGAGTCATTAAAACTGGGTTTTCAACCACTCCACAAATTTCTTGTTAACAAACTATAGTTTTGGCAAGTCGGTTAGGACATCTACTTTGTGAATGACACAAGTAATTTTTCCAACAATTGTTTACAGACTGATTATTTCACATAATTCACTTTTCCAGTGGGTCAGAAGTGTACATACACTAAATTGACTGTGCCTTTAAACAGCTTGGAAAATTCCAGAAAATGTCATGGCTTTAGAAGCCAATTGGAGGTGTACCTGTGGATGTATTTCAAGGCCTACCTTCAAACCCAGTGCCTCTTTGCTTGACATCATGGGAAAATCTAAAGAAATCAGACCTCAGAAAAAAATGTAGACCTCCACAAGTCTGGTTCATCCTTGGAAGCAATTTCCAAACGCCTGAAGGTGCCACATTCATCTGTACAAACAATAGTACATTTCACATAAACACTATGGGACCACGCAGCCGTTATATCACTCAGGAAGAAGCCATGTTCTGTCTCCTAGAGATGAACTTACTTTGGTGCGAAAAGTGCAAATCAATCCCAAAACAACAGCAAAGGACCTTGTGAAGATGCTGAAGGAAACAGGTACAAAAGTATCTATATCCACAGCAAAACAGTAAAATGTCCTCCTCTGGTCTGATGAAACAAAAATAGAACTGTTTGGCTATAATGACCATTGTTATGTTTACTTATTGTGGGAAACTTGTGGAAGGCTACCCGAAATACTAATTGAGTGTATGTAAACGTCTGACCCACTGGGAATGTGATGAAATAAATAAAAGATTAAATAAATCACTGCTATTATTCTGACATTTCACATTCTTAAAATAAAGTGGTGATCCTAAGTGACCTAAGACAGGGAATTTTTACAAGTACTAAATGTCAGGAATTGTGAAAAACAGAGTTTAAATGTATTTGGCTAAGGTGTATGTAAACTTCTGACTTCAACTGTATGTTTATCGATTACAGTCACTAATTGATAATTTCCTCATATCAGTATCATTCTGAACGTCGCAGACTTCTTAAATCTGCACAAACCCGAGTCTTTATGATCATTCCGTACCACACAAATTGATTTGATTATTTATTTACTAACAAACTAAATGATAACACAAGATACACACACACACCGTATAGGTATTTTGATTAGAAACTTAATAAGTTTAGACAACAATATGACACTTGTTACACAAGATGGAGAGTTAAAGAGAGAGAGAAAACAAGAGAGAAAGAGAGGCAACACTTGTATACACTCACAGTAACCCTAATACCTGCCCCGAATGCCGCTCTTTTGTGTAAGAAGTAATGCATGTATTTACGTGTTGAATGTCTTTGTCTGGTATCTCTGTTGGGCCCAGGCCTTCGTGGAAAGGTTTCCGCTTTGTGAGAAGGGTTTCGATTGGGCCTTCTTCTTCGGATGGCCTTCTCCTTTGTTCTCAGGTGTAAGTCTCTGATTGTTCACAATGTCACAATGTCCTTCTTATTAGTTGTCTGTTTACTTGCACTCATTCTGGAACAGTGGTCTTCTGAGGACGGCTAATCAACCGTGTCGATGATCCCCAGACAGGTGATGAGAGCAGTGTAGGCTACGAGGATTTGAAGAGAATAACCGGATGTTCCTACTTAAATTCACTTTCTTAGATACAGCTACTCAACCGTAGCATTGATTGTTAGAGGTTCATTTGTCTTCAACCTCGTGTTGAGTTCCGGGGTTGTGACAAATGTAGACCTAGCTGCAGCTTGTGGTCCATTTAGTCTGGTATGTTAATTCTTAACTTTAATACCGTCTGTAAAAATGGGGGTGTTTTCGTCTTGCTGACACGCTCTTTGGGCTCCCTGGGGCGTGGATAGTTACGAGGCAAAGTATCCTAATAAATATGAGGTCGTTAGAGAACAAAAAATCACAATCCTATCATCACAAAAACGTTCTCTTCATCCTAGATATTTTCTAGACCACGTAAAGGATGTAAAGCTGATATACACAATGTAAAAGCTCAAGTTACAATGTTTTCGTTATAACGTCTTTATATAATTTTTAATGACATCGTAAAATAGACGTTAATTTTCCATATTCCATCTCTCATCATTCCCAACATTTGGGTGATGAAATGTATTGTCCAGGGTTCATTGTTTGATGTTGAAGTTTTGGGCGTCAAACTCTTCTGTAACAAAAAGACATTTCCATTCACCCATACTAAAGACCAGAAAGGAGTCATCTGCTGCATTACAATATTCGATTGACGTGAGGTGTCATAAAACCACCACATCAATTCCCCCCCCCCCCCCCCCCTCTGCGGGTGAGAGGGTTCTGTAGACGCTGATCCACTGTCCTGATCTTTGGAAATGCTCACACAGAAGCGGCGCTCCTAGTGGCTGGGGACTTTAATGCAGGCAAGCTTAAATCAGTTTTACCAAATTCTTACCAGCATGTCACTGTGGCTTCTGTGCAACCAGGGGAAAAAAAATCCTAGACCACCTTTACTCCACACAGAGATGCATAAAAAGCTCTCCCCCGCCCTCCATTTGGCAGATCTGACCGTAATTCTATCCTCCTGATTCCTGCTTACAAAGCAAAAACTAAAGCAGGAAGTACCAGTGACTCGCTCAATACGGAAGTGGTAAGATGACGTGGATGCTACACTACAGGACTGTTTTGCAAGCACAGGCTGAAATATGTTCTGGGATTAATTTTTTTTTATTATTTTTTTATTTAACCTTTATTTAACCAGGAAGGGCTCATTGAGATTAAAATCTATTTTTCAAGAGCACCCTGGCCAAGATAGGCAGCACCAAGACATTCCAAAACAATTACAGACAGACATGAAAAACTACAAGTAATCTAGTAAAAACCATTGAATTCACAAGAGTATAAAACAGCAAATTAAAAGCATTGACACGTCAGGGAATCAGCCTCAAAATCCTTCATCGGTGATTTAAAAACAATAATCGTAAACAAGTTCTTCCAGTTTAAAAGTATTTTGTAAGGTGTTCCAAGATGATGGCGCAGAGTACATAAAAGCCCTTTTACCAAATTCAGTTCAGACATTTGGAACAGTTAGCAGGATAAAGTCCAGCGAACGAAGAAAGTACCCACCACATTTCTGAACAATAAAAACGCACAAATAAAAAGGTAGTAAACCCAAAATGACTTTGTAAATAAAAGTATACCAGTGACTGAGCCTACGAGTGACTAGAGAAGGCCAGCCAACCCTGGTATACAAAGTGCAGTGGTGTGTAAGGGTTTTGCAGTTTAAAATAAATCTCAAAGTGCCATGGTAAATAGTGTCAATTGATCTCAAACACTGAGCGGAAGCATTCATATATAAAATATCCCCATCCAATGGCATTGAGGAATACACCACCTCAGTCATCGGCTTCATCAATAAGTGCATCCCCACAGTGACTGTACCTGCATATCCCGACCAGAAGCCATGGATTACAGGCAACAACCGCATCGAGTTAAAGGCTAGAGCTGCCGCTTTCAAGAAGCGGGAGACTGATCCGGACGCTTATAAGAAATCCCGCTATCCCCTCAGACGAACCATCAAACAAGCAAAGCGTCAATACAGGATTAAGATTGAATACTGCTACACCTGCTCTGATGCTCGTCGGATATGGCAGGGCTCGAAAACTATTAAGGACTACAAAGGGAAACTCAGACGTGAGCTGCCCAGTGATGCGAGTCTACCAGACGAGCTAAATGCCTTTTATGCTCGCTTCAAGGCAAGCAACACTGAAGCATGCACGAGAGCACCAGCTGTTCTGGATGACTGTGTGATAACGCTCTCCGTAGCTGATGTGAACAAAACTTTAAACAGGTCAACATTCACAAAGCTGCTGGGCCAGACGGATTACCAGGACGTGTACTCAAAGCATGCGTGGACCAACTGTCAAGTGTCTTCACTGACATTTTCAACCTCTCCCTGACCGAGTCTGTAATACCTACATGTTTCAAGCAGACCACCATAGTCCCTGTGCCCAAGGAAGCGAAGCTAACCTGCCTAAATGATTACCGCCTGTGGTACTCATGTCGGTAGCCATGAAGTGCTTTGAAAGGCTGGTCATGGCTCACATCAACAGCATCCTCCCAGACACCCTAGACCCACTCCAATTTGCGTACCACCCCAACAGATCCACAGATGACAAAATCTCAATCGCACTCCACACTGCCCTTTCTCACCTGGATAAAAGGAACACCTATTTGAGAATGCTGTTCATTGACTACAGCTCAGCGTTCAACAACATAGTGCCCACGTAGCTCATCACTAAGCTAAGGACTGGGACAAAACACCTCCCTCTGCAACTGGATCCTGGACTTCCTGACGAGCTGCCCCCAGGCTGATCCAGCTGATCCTTAACACTGGGGCCCCTCAGGGGTGTTTACTTAGCCCCCTCCTGTATTCCCTGTTCACCCACGACTGTGTGGCCAAACACAACTCCAACACCATCATTAAGTTTGCTGATGACACAACAGTGTCGACAAAGATGAGGCGGCCTATAGGGAGAAGGTCAGAGAACTGGCAGCGTGGTGCCAGGACAACAGCCTCTCCCTCAATGTGAGCAACACAAAGGAGCTGATCGTGGACTACAGGAAAAGGCGGGCCGAACAGGCCCCCATTAACATCGACGGGGCTGTGGTGTCCACATCAACAACTAACTATAATGGTCCAATACATACCAAGACAGTCATGAAGAGGGCACACCAAAACATTTTCCCCCTCAGGAGACTGAAAAGATTTGGCATGGGTCCCCAGATCCTCAAAAGGTTCTACAGCTGCACCTGACCAGTTGCATCAGTAGGGCATCCTGACCAGTTGCATCACCGCCTGTACTGCAAACGGCCCAGTACATAACTGGGGCCAAGCTTCCTGCCATCCAGGATCTATATACAGTGGCTTGCAAAAGTATTCACCCCCATTTGTCCTATTTTGTTGCCTTACAACCTGAAATTAAAATATATTTTTTTTGGGGGGGGGGGGGGGGGGGGGTGTTGTATCATTTGATTTACACAACATGCCACTTTGAAGATGCAAAATATTTTTTTCGTGTGAAACAAAAAAGAAATAAGACAACAAAAAAAACTGAAAACTTGAGAGTACATAACTATTCAATCCCCACCCCCCTCTATGTCAATACTTTGTAGAGCCACCTTTTGCAGAAATTACAGCTACAAGTCTCTTGAGGTATATAAGCTTGGCACATCCAGCCATGGATTTTTGCCTATTCTACAAAACTGCTCCAGCTCCTTCAAGTTGAATGGGTTCTGCAGGTGTACAGTAAGCTTTACGTCACACCACAGATTCTCAATTGAATTGAGGTCTGGGCTTTGACTAGACCATTACAATACATTTAAATGTTTCCCCTTTAGACCACTTGAGTGTTACTTTAGCAGAATGCTTAGGGTTATTGTCCTGCTGGAAGGTGAACCTCTGTCCCAGTCTCAAATCTCTAAAAGACTGAAACAGGTTTCCTTCAATAATTTCCCTGTATTTAGCTGCATCTATCATTCCTTCAATTCTGACCAGTTTCCCAGTCCCTGCCAATGACAAACATCCCCACAGATTGATGCTGCCACCATACTATGGGGAGAGTGTTCTTGGGGTGATGAGAGGTGGAGGTTTGCGCCAGACATAGCGTTTTCCTTGATGGCCAAAAAGGTAAATTATAGTCTGATCTGACCAAAGTACCTTCAACCATATGTTTGGGGAGTCGCCCACATGCCTTTTGGCGAACAACAAACGCGTTTGCTTATTTATTAGCGTCCCACCTGGCCAACATCCAGTGAGATTGCAGAGTGCCAAATTCAAATACAGGAATAGTCATTATAAAAATTCAGAAATGATATAACTATTAAACATAGGTTTAAAGATTAACTTCTTGTGAATCCAACCATGGTGTCAGATTTTTAAAAATGCTTTACGGCGAAAGCATACCTTACAATTATTTGAGAACATAGCACTGCAGACAAATCATTACAAACAGTAACCAGCCAAGTAGAAGAGTTACACAAGTCAGAAATAGAAATACAATTAAGCCCTTACCTTTGATGATCTTCATATGTTTGCACTCAGAAGACATTAATTTATTCAATAAATGTTTCTTTTGTTTGATAAAGTCTCTCTTTATATCCGAAAACCTCCGTTTTGTTTGCACGTTTTCTTCAGTAATCTGCAGGCTCAAACACAGTCACAATAGGCAGACAAAAAACATCTAAATTGTATCCATAAAGTTCATAGAAACATGTTAAACAATGGTTTTATAAAATGTTCCGTTTATTTTTAGCCTAAATTATCTATAATATTTCAACCGGACAACCGGACAATAACGTCGTCAACATAAACAAGGCACTCTCTCTGGTCGCACGCATGAAAAAGCTCTGTGACATGGCAGGGTCCACTCATTCAGACTGCTCTTACTCTCTAATTTTTCCGAATACAAGCCTGAAACAATTTCTAAAAACTGTTGACTTCTGGTGGAGGCGTAGGAATTGCAATTTGAGTCCGAAGTCAATGGATACTGTAATGGCATTGAATAGAAAACGAATGGATTTCGCACCATAATTCCTGAATGGATTTTTCTCAGGTTTTAGCCTGCCAAATCAGTTCTGTTATACTCATCAGACATTATTTGAACAGTTTTGGAAAGTTTAGAGTGTTTTCTATCCAAATCTACTAATTATATGCATATCATATCTTCTGGGCCCGAGTAGAAGGCAGTTTAATTTGGGCATGCTTTTCATCCAAAATTCCAAATGCTGCCCCCTACCCTAGAGAAGTTAACCTCTTGATCCTACTTGAGACGCAGACGTCTCAAGTAGGCACCTGGAAATGCAAATGCGCTACGCTAAATGCTAAATGTACTCGTTAAAACTCAAACGTTCATTGAAATACACATGCAGGGTATTGAATTAAAGCTACACTCGTTGTGAATCTAGCCAACAAGTCAGATTTTTAAAATGATTTTCGGCAAAAGCATGAGAAGCTATTATCTGATAGCATGCAACACCCCAATATACCTGAAGGGGACGTAAACAAAAGAATTAGCGTAGCCGGCGCTACACAAAAACACAGAAATAAAATATAAAACATTCATTACCTTTGATGATATTCTTTGTTGGCACTCCTATATGTTCCATAAACATCACAAATTGGTCTTTTTCCCAAAATTTTTGGCGACATCGTGTGGAAGCTGTAGGAATTGCATCCGTGTCCATATTTAATTTGGTGTCCTTTAAACAATACATGAGAGTGGCGCATGGATACTTTTTTCAGCTTTCAGTGACCAGTTTTTCTTGCGCTTTTCGATGAAACACACGCTCTGTTTTAGTCACAGCCGTGGTTTAACCAGTTTTAGAAACTTCAGAGTGTTTTCTATCCACACATACTAATCATATGCATATACTGTATTCCTGGCATGAGTAGCAGGACGCTGAAATGTTGCGCGATTTTTAACAGAATGTTCGAAAAAGGAGGGGGAGACTGAAGAGGTTTAAGCAATGGCTTTTTTTCTGGCCACTCTTCTGTAAAGCTGATCTCTGTGGAGAGTACAGCTTAAAATGGTCCTATGGACAGATACTCCAATCTCCACTGTGGGGCTTTGCATCTTTGGTCTCTGTTTTGCCTCTCTGATTAATGCCCTCCTTGCCTGGTCTGTGAGTTTTGGTGGGCAGCCCTCTCTTGGCAGGTTTGTTTTGGTGCCATATTCTTTCCATTTTTTATAATGGATTTAATGGTGCTCCGCGGAATGTTCAAAGTTTCTGATATTTTTTATATCCCAACCATGATCTGTACTTCTCCACAGACCTGTTTGGAGAGCTCCTTGGTCTTCATGGTGCCGCTTGCTTGGTTGTGCCCCTTAGTGGTGTTGCAGACTCTTTCAGAACAGGTATATATATATATATATATATATATATACTGAGATCATGTGACAGATCATGTGAAACTTCGATTGCACACAGATGGACTTTATTTAACTAATTATGTGACTTCTGAAGGTAATTGGCTTCATAGCTAAGGGGGTGAATACATATGCACGCACGACTTTAAAAAATAAAATAAAAATATTTATTTTTACTTCATATGGCTAGCGGAACCCCTCGACAACATTCCGTTGAAAAGGCAGCGTGCGAAATTCCAAAATATATATTTTTAAAAATTTAACTTTCATACATTCACAAGTGCAATACAGCAAATGAAAAGATAAACTTATTAATCTACCCATCGTGTCCGATTTCAAAAAGGCTTTACAGCGAAAGCACAACATATATTTATGTTAGGTCAGAGCCTAGTCACAAAAACACACAGCCATTATCCAGACAAAGAGAGGAGTCACAAAAAGCAGAAATAGAGATAAAATTAATCAGTAACCTTTGATGATCTTCATCAGATGACACTCATAGGACTTCATGTTACACAATACATGTATGTTTTGTGCATATTTATATTAAAACATCTCAGTTTACATTGGCGTGTTATGTTCAGTAATTGTTTGCTTCCAAAACATCCGGTGATTTTGCAGAGAGCCACATCAATTTACAGAAATAGTCATCATAAACTTTAATATAAGATACAAGTGTTATGCACAGAATTAGAGATATACTTCTCCTTAACTTCTTGCTCCTACTTGAGACGTCTGCGTCTCAAGTAGGCACCTGGAAATGCAAATGCGCTACGCTAAATGCTAAATGTACTCGTTAAAACTCAAACGTTCATTAAAATATACATGTAGGGTATTGAATTAAAGCTACACTCGTTGTGAATCTAGCCAACAAGTCAGATTTTTAAAATGCTTTTCGGCGAAAGCATGAGAAGCTATTATCTGATAGCATGCAACACCCCAAAATGCCTGAAGGCGACGTAAACAAAAGAATTAGCGTAGCCGGCGCTACACAAAAACGCAGAAATAAAATATAAAACATTCATTACCTTTGATGATATTCTTTGTTGGCACTCCTATATGTCCCATAAACATCACAAATTGGTATTTTTCCCGATTAAATCCGTCCATGAATGCCCAAAATATCCATTTGTATGGCCTGTCTGCATCACGAAAAAAGCTCTCTTCCAACACGCAACGTCATGTTTAAAAATTATATAAGTTGCCTATATTCTTTGACAAAAAACTTCAACCTACTTTTATAACCCAACTTTAGGTATTTGTAAACGTTAATGCAACCGCTGTTTCAGATTTTAAAAAAAACTTTACGGAAGAAGCAAACCATGCAATAATCTGAGTACGGCGCTCAGATCAAGCCATACAGATATCCACCATGTTGGAGTCAACAGAAGTGACTTGTGTTATAAATATTCACTTACCTTTGATGATCTTCATCAGAATGCACTCCCAGGAATCCCAGTTCCACAAAAAAAGTTTCGATAAAGTCCAACATTTATGTCCAAATACCTCCTTTTGTTAGCGCTTTCAGTTCACATATCCAAACTCACGATGCGCTGGCAGGTCCAGGCGAAAGTTCAGATGAAAAGTCATATTACAGTCCGTAGAAACATGTCAAACGGTGAATAGAATCAATCTTTAGGATGTTTTTATCATAAATCTTCAATAATGTTCCAACCGGAGAATTCCTTTGTCTTCAGAAATGCAATGGAATGCAAGCTAACTCTCACGTGAATGAGCGTGACTAGCTCGTGGCACTCTGACAGACCACTGACTCATTCAGCTTCCATTCCCCCCTCCTTTACAGTAGAAGCATAAAGACTGTTGACATCTAGTGGAAGCCTTAGGAAGTGCAATTTGACCCTATAGACACTGTATATTCGATAGGCAAATAGTTAAAAAACTACAAACCTCAGATTTCCCACTTCCTGGTTGGATTTTTCTCAGGTTTTTGCCTGCCATATGAGTTCTGTTATACTCAGACATCATTCAAACAGTTTTAGAAAATTCTGAGTGTTTTCTATCCAAATCTACCAATAATATGCATATATTAGCAACTGGGACTGAGTAGCAGGCAGTTTACTCTGGGGACGCTTTTCATCCAAACGTGAAAATGATGCCCCCTATCCCAAACAGGTTTTAAACTAGGTTTCACTTCACCAATTTGGACTATTTTGTGTATGTCCATTACATGAAATCCAAATAAAAATCTATTTAAATTACCGGCAGTATAAATGCCAAGGGGGATGAATACTTTTGCAAGGCACTCTAATAGGCGTTGTCAGAGCAAAGACCATAAAATTGTTAGAGACTCCAGTCACCCAAGTTAAAGACTGTTTTCTCTTCTACCGCACGGCAAGCGGCACCGGAGTGCCGAGTCTAGGACCAAGAGGCTCCTCAACAGCTTCTACCCCCAAGCCATTAGACTGCTGAACAATTCATAAAAATCGCCACCAGACAATTTACATTGACCCCCCCCCCCTCTTGTATAGTGCTGCTACTTGCTGTTTCTTTGTTATAAAAATATAAAAAATTGACCGTTATTTCACTAGGCAGGTCAGTTAAGAACAAATTCTTATTTTCAATGACGGCCTAGGAACAGTGGGTTAACTGCCTTGTTCAGGGGCAGAACAACAGATTTCTACCTTGTCAGCTCCGGGATTCAATCTTGCAACCTTTCGGTTACTTGTCCAATACTCTAACCACTAAGCTACCTGCCGCCCCACCTATGCATAATCACTTCGCCACCACCTACATGTACAGATTACCTCAACTAGCCTGTACCGGTGCACACTGACTCGGTACCGGTGCCCCCTGTATATAGCCTCATTATTGTTATTCTTATTGTGTAACTTTTTATTATTACTTTTTATTTTAGCCTACTTGGTAAATATTTTCTTCTTCTTGAACTGCACTGTTGGTTAAAGGCTTGTAAGTAAGCATTTCACGGTAAAGTCTACACTTGTTGTATTTGGCGCATGTGGCAAATAAAGTTTGATGACAACAGGATGCATGTTTTGAAATATCTTCTTTCTTTTCACTCTGTCAATTAGTTTAGTATTGTGGAGTAACTACAATGTTGTTTATCCATTTTCTCCTATTACAGCCATTAAACTCTGTAACTGTTTAACGTCAACGTTGGCTTCATGGTGAAATCCATGGGCTGTTCCCCTCCTCTCCGGCAACTGAGTTAGGAAGGACGCCTGTATCTTTGTAGTGACTGGGTGTATTTATACACCATCCAAAGTGTTATTTTATTTTTACCCATCTACCAATCGGTGCCCTTCTTTGCAAGGCATTGGAAAACCTCCCTTTTATTTTTGGTTGAATCTATTTGAAATTCACTGCTCGTTTGAGCGACCTTGGGGTACAGAGATGAGGTAGTCATTCAAAAATTATGTTAAACACTATTGCACTAGTGAGTCCAGGCAACTTATTATGTGACCTGTTAAGCAAAAGTTTACTCCGGAATTTATTTAGGCTTGCCATAACAAAGTGGTTTAAAACTTCTTGCGACTATCAAACCCAGATCCGGGAGTGTAATCATAGCCTCAAACTAATTAGCATAACGCAGCGGACATAAATCTTCTTACAAAATCTTCCTATTCATGAAAATCACAAATGAAATATATTGAGAGACAGTTTAGCCTTTTGTTAATCACAAAAAAAACACACAAAAAATAATCTCAGATTTTCAAAATATGCTTTACAGCCAACGCTAGACAAGCATTTGTGTAAGTTTATCATGGCATAATGCTATGCTAGGCTCTGCTGGCAGCAGGCAACAATTTCACGAAAATAAGAAAAGCAATCAAATTAAATAATTCACCTTTGAAGAACTTCGGATGTTTTCACTCAGGAGACTCCCAGTTAGATAGCAAATGTTCCTTTTTTCCAAAAATATTATTTTTGTAGGTGAAATAGCTCCCATTTGTTTGTCACGTTTGGCTGAGAAATCGACTGGAAAATGCGGTCACTACAACGCCAAACTTTTTTCCCAATTAGCTCCATAATATCGACAGAAACATGTCAAACGTTGTTTAGAATCAATCCTCAAGGTGTTTTTCACATAACAATTCGATAATATATCCGTCGGGGCAATTGGTTTCTCATAAGCTTCTTATGAGCGACCTTGGGGTACAGTGGAAGCCTTAGGATTTTGGGTGAGGTGTGTGTGTGACACACTGACACAGTGTGATTGGAAAAATGGCTACTTGTGTACTTTACGCAAGATTTTCTGCGGGAGCCATCATGTGACCACTTGCTAAATGTGGTCCCTTAAGGCTATTCTTCAACATAAATGCGTAAAAAGACGTCACAATGCTGTAGACACCTTGGGGAATACGTAGGAAACGTAAGCTCATTCGTAGCTCATTCACAGCCATATAAGGAGTCATTGGCATGAGGCGGTTTAAAAAAATGCGGCACTTCCTGATTGGATTTTTATCTGGGTTTCGTCTGTAACATCAGTTCTGTTGCACTCACAGACAATATCTTTGCAGTTTTGGAAACGTCAGAGTGTTTTCTATCCAAAGCTGTCAATTATATGCATAGTCAAGCATCTTTTCGTGACAAAATATCTTGTTTAAAACGGGAACGTTTTTTATCCAAAAATGAAAATACTGCCCCCTAGTTACAAAAGGTTAATACTTATTGACTGTGGACATTTCAGCTTTTCATTTTCAATCAAGAACCTAATTCCAACTTTGACATTATGGGTTATTGTGTGTAGTAGGCCAGTGACAAAAAAATATACATTTAATCCATTTTAAATTCAGGCTATAATACAACAAAATGTAGAAAAAGTTAAGTTCCTTGCTCAAGGGAACATCGGCGGAAGGTGGCACCGGAGATATTGGTGCCAGAAACCCCCCCCACCCCTTTATGTCTTTTAGTTTCTGCTTGTTAATCGTTGTGATCTCTGCCAGTTGCCAATATGACGGCGTCCCTCGTTATTATGCAGATATATGCAAACGTTATCATCAGCCTACCAGGTTCGGCTTCCCACCTCTTTTCATGTGCGACTTTGCTTATTAGAAAACACAGATAAGAGGATCACGTGACCCTTGAACGAGATGGCCGCATGAACTAAGAGCTCCGCACAAGTAGTTTCCAATTCCTAATCTTACCTCCACTCCAAGTTCACACTCATTTAGCTTTAGTGAGAAAAAGTCATGGCGGCTACAAAAGGCGACACTACATGTGACATTTTTACCCGGACTCGAGTATTAGCGACGGAAAAAGCCTCCAAGAAGAAGCTAGCTTCAGAAAAAACTAGCGCCATTAATCAGGAGCAAGAGATCCCGCTCCCCCACGAGGCACAACGAATGCCAACCTCGCACTCTGTCGAAGACATCCTTTCTGAGTTGAGATCCCAACGTACAGAACTAAACACCAAATTAGATGCCATTAACTCTCAGCTCAGTGCGATAGGAGGCAAGGTGACAATCCTGGAAAACGCTTTGCCTGACATCAACAACAAGATAACCATAAACGCGGGGTGCCTGGACGAGGCAGAGGGGCGAATCCTATCCATGGAAAACTTATTGACAGATGCCATGGAAACAATAGCATATGCTAAAAAGAAAATCGAGCATCTGGAAGAGAAAACAGAGGACCTGGAAAACAGGGGGCGAAGGAATAATTGTGTTCTATTCAATCTGGGCGAAAAAGAAGAGGGAAACATGCCACTGATCCGCTACCTGCAAGACAAACTTCCCGAGTGGCTCCACCTGCCCACCGACAGGCCCATAGAACTCGAGAGAGCTCACCGAGCACTGAGGCCCCCACCAGCAGCCGGACAACCACCGCGCCCAATCACCATACGTTTCCTGAGATTCACCGACAAGGAACGAGTCCTACAGGCGGCGAAAAACAACACCATCACAGTGGGAAACACCAAACTCGCTTTACACCAGGACCTGTCAGCTGGAATACGCCGAAAGCGCCGAGAATTTGACGATGTGAAGAAATACTCCATTGACCGAGGCATCTTCAGGGGATTCAAATACCCAAACGAGCTCAGGATTCTTCACCAAGGAGCCTTGCGACACTTCAAAACTCCCGAAGAGGCAAAACGTTTTTTGAAAGACAATCCTGGCCAATGAGAAACAGACCAATGACTAAATGCGATTAATGCCATTACTAAAGGAGGTAAGACGACATATAGCCGATATCCAGAGATCCACCCCCTAAATGTCATTATAGCCGTCTAATTTATATTTATTGTCCTTTAACTGAGAGGGGTGGGCTGTATAGCCTAACCTAGGCCTACTAATGTTTCAGCCTACTTTTATTTCCCTGTTTTTTGTTGTTGTTGCTATTATTACCTGGGGTTCCCTATGTCCCTTGGGGGAGGTATATGTAGGCTGGGCTATTGATTTTTATTTTTCTCCCCTCTTTTACTGTGGTCTGGACGAGGGCAACTGTGTTATTTACTCAATGCGGGGTGGAGAGGATGAGGCATTTCTTTGGTGGGGAGAGGGAGACGTTGTGCGTTGCTAACTGTTCCCGGTTTTTGTTTTATTCGGAACACAGAATTGAGACTGAGCGGGGGGGTAATAGATCCAACGGGATGTGTCGAGTTGTTTGGGAACTCGGCTGGGGTGTTCAGAGATTATTATTTTATGTACACCATTTATTTTCCTTTTATGTGAACGCAGCTGTAATTACTATCCACTTTTACCCAGCGATGACTTGCACTAAAGTTCGATTACTGCTCGATGACGATGACTAGTACCTTAAATCTATTGACATGGAACTGCCATGGTCTAGGGCATGCAATAAAACAAAAAAAGATACTATGTGCTCTAAAAAAGGAAAAAGCAGACATTGCGCTATTACAAGAGACACACCTCTGTGATGCTGAACATGCCAAACTCCGCAGAGCTTGGGTGGGACAGGTGTATTTCTCATCTTTCAAATCAAACAGTAGAGGCACAGCCATACTTATCCATAAAAATGTTCCATTCATAATTGACAAAAACATATCTGATCCGGAGGGGAGATTTATTTTGATAACTGGGTCACTATATGGTCAACCAATTACTATATTAAACATATACGCCCCTAACACAGATACTCCTGCCTTCATGTCAAAAATCATAACCCTGTTCAATGAGCATTGTGTCTCCTTTGGCGTGGTGGCTGGAGATTTTAATTGTACCCTTAACCCAACCCTAGACAAATCATCTCAAGTCCCCACCACAAATCCTAGATTTGCAAAGATGTTGAACTCTCTTACTAAAGAGATGGGACTGATAGATATCTGGAGAGAGAATAATAGCTCATCTATGGACTATACATACTACTCTAATGTCCATAACACCTACTCCCGTATAGATTAAATTTTTATCACAAAGAGTTTCATAAATTCAGCCACATGTACAATCGGACCCATAGCACTTTCAGATCACGCCTTTGTCCACCTCCGCTTTGACCTCTGCAAAAACATCCCGAGGTCAAAGAGCTGGAAATTCAACAATACCATGCTATCAAATGACGAGTTCCATACATTGGTAACTACATGGATAGACAACTACACACAAGACAATAAAGATTCTCCTGTTTCTCCGGCCACAATGTGGGACGCTGCTAAAGCCACACTAAGAGGTCATCTAATTGCAAATGCTTCCTCTAAGAAAAAAGCAATGGAAGCACACAGGCTAGATCTTGAGAGGGAGCTGGAATGCTGTGAAAAAATACATAAACAATCCCTAGACAGCACTTCCTGGAGTCATCTTAAAGCAGCCAAAGCCAAACTGAATTTGGACTACACTCGGGAGATAAAAAAAAAAGTTTTCTTTACTAAACAGAAATACCATGAGTATAGCAATAGGCCCAGTAGATTGCTTGCTTACCAATTAAAAAAGGAGCAGTCAGAGCGTACAATCATGGCTATCCGAACAGCAGAGGACGAGGTCACATATGACCCAAAAAAGATCAATTTAACTTTTCATGATTTTTACTGCAAACTATATACCTCTGAGAGAAAACACACGGAGGCAGAACTCCACTCTTTCCTAGAGGGAATCTCGCTACCTAAACTATCAGAGACCGACCAGGAAGATCTCAACTCCCCCTTCACTCCTGAGGAGATCCTGGAGGCAATTACCTCCATGCCACCTAATAAGTCCCCAGGCCCAGATGGATTCCCCAGAGAGTTCTACAAAGCTTTTTGGCCCCAGCTCAGCCCTATCTTCATGCCAATGCTGGAGGATTTTTGCAAAAACGGAGTTCTCCCAGACTCAATGCACACAGCTCGCATTACAGTGTTGCTAAAAAAGGACAAGGACCCCCTATCCTGCTCGTCCTTCCGGCCCATAAGCTTGTTGGATTTCGACTATAAAATAATTACCAAATTGCTCGCCAAAAGACTAAACACTCTTCTTCCCAAAATAAAAAAGCGGATTTATTAGAGACAGATACTCTTCTGATAACATTCGCCGTCTTTTTGATATTATTGATCAAGTAAACGCACAAAAGACCCCTGTCCTGCTGGCTTCACTGGATGCTGAGAAGGCGTTTGACAGGATGGAGTGGAGCTTTCTGTTTTCAGTCTTAGAAAAGTTCAATATGGGCCCAAATTTTATTAAATGGATCAAATCACTATACTCTCATCCAAATGCCATGGTGACTACTAATGGACTGAACTCTGACAGATTCCCTCTGGAACGGGGCACAAGACAAGGGTGCTCGCTGTCCCCGCTGCTCTACTTGTTGGGGGCGGAGCCTCTGGCAGAGCTGATAAGGAGCAATCCAAGTATTATGGGTGTTTCTGCAGGTGCCCTGCAGAACAAGATTTCGCTTTACGCGGATGATGTCTAGCTCTACATATCCAACCCTGAGAAATCCCTCCCTCTCATTTTAGATACAATTGCTCAGTATGGCAAGTTTTCAGGTTATAAGATCAATTTTAACAAATCCACTGTCTGCCCTCTCAATATTACACTCACCAGCTCTATGAAGACACTTTGTCCTTTCCAATGGAAAACACAGAGGTTTCAATACCTCGGGATCTTCATAACACCAGATCTGAATAGCCTTTTTAAGGAAAATTATCTTCCACTCCTGGATCGAATCAAGAGCGATCTCCAAACCTGGATCTCCCTCCCAATTAGCTTAGTAGGAAGAATTAATGTAATCCGTATGAACGTCCTCCCTAGACTAAACTACTTATTTCAGATGCTCCCATGCTATCTCCCAGTTTCCTTCTTCAAAACAACTAACCAAAGCATCACCAAATTTATATGGGGCAATAAAAAACCTAGGATCAAGTTTTCCACTTTATCAAAACCTGAATCTAAAGGGGGTCTTGCCCTTCCCTCCCTTCAACTGTACTACTGGTCTGCCCAAATCCGCAACATGCTAACATGGATCACAAACAGACAAGAGTCAACGTGGATTCAGATAGAAGCCCAATCCTGTGGTTCATTGCCCTTAAGCTCAATTATATTCATTAATAACTTTAGTGAAGTGGGCAACATAGCCAAAACCTTTGCGATTTACAGCACCCTACTAGCTTGGAGGGACTGTAAGAAATACCTGGGCATTTCCTCCCAAATATGTTCTCACTCGCCTATAGTAGGCAACCCAGACTTGCCAAAAGCCCTGAGGGATGCCAACTTTAATCTTTGGCATACTCTAGGAATCAGGACCTTTTCAGACCTATTTCATCAGAAAACCACTACACTGAAATCCTTTCAAGAGCTCTGCAGTGAATTCGATGTGCCAAGATCCCATTTTTTTTTTAAATATCTTCAAATTAGACATGTAATTTCCTCATTTACCTCCAAGAGGAGGTTTAGAACTCAGTTGAATGAAGTTGAAACCCTTCTTGTCACAGCACAATCCATTAAAGGCAAAATATCATACATCTATAGACTCCTTTCTGAGAAAGGAAGCTCCTACTTTACTCCTTTGAAAATAATCTGGGAAAAGGTCCTTGGTCTGACTATCAGTGATGAGTTATGGGCGGAGGTTTGCGACAGGGTATACTGCTCCTCTACCAGTGTAAAAATGAAAGAATCTAATTACACATTTTTGTACAAATTTTATTATACTCCTTTGAGACTCCATAGAATGAAAACAGATATGTCTCCTAACTGTAAAAGATGTTCCTCTGAAAGCGGAACCTATATGCATGTATTTTGGAGCTGTAGGGAGATTGCCAGATTCTGGCAATCTGTACATACTGCTGCACAGAAAATACTAGAGGTACAGTTTGATATGACCCCGTGTATCTATCTTCTTAATGCCCAGCAGGACTTTGTCCTTGATCCTGACAGAGAAAATTTGCTCATGACTATTACATACTTTGCTAAGAAATGTATTCTTCTATTGTGGGCCTCTAATACCCCTCCTACATTTAAAATGTGGATTGACCAGATTGTTGACTTTCTTCCTCTTGAAAAGCTCACTTATGACCTCCACAAGAGACAGCCCAAGTTTGATAGACTCTGGTCTCCACTATTCAACTATATTTCAAACTGGACAGAGTGAACTAGGGAAATGCGCAGATACATGTTGTGTAAGGTACTGTAAAACCTAAAAACGAATTATTGGCCCGTCGTCTCAGCGAATGCTTGAAATAGCTGATAAGAACCTTGATAGCGCTGCTGCAAGTGTTATATGTTTTTTATTTTTTTTATTTTGTATTTTTTTTTTTTATTTAGTTTTTGAGTACGTGTGCGTGTGTGCGTATGTATGTACGTATGTATGTATGTATGTACGTATATATATATGTACCAAGGAAAATATATAGATTAAGAAAAATAAATGCTTTTATTTGACTTTATCATTCATTTTAATTGTATTTTTATTTTTTCAAAAATATGATTATTTTTTAATTTTTTATTTTTTTATTTATTTTAAAGCCTGTCACATCTGTGAATGTGGAATGTGTTTTGTTGGTTGAATGAAAAACAAGAAAACTTAATAAAACTTTAAATTGAAAAAGGAAAACACAGATAACAATCGTTGTCAGGAGGCTGTCACATTGTTGGATGGGAATGCTGTGGAGAAGGGCACAGGATGTGCTGAGGGGACAGGTGTTGTGAAACCCCTTCATATTTACAACATTAGCTCACACCTGCTAAGGATCCTTGTAACCCAGGAACACAGGAGGAGCCCACCCAGTCTGTTTCTTTAAAAGCTAATCGATGCTAATGGTTAAGTGTCCTATTGATACATATTGCAGAGTGTGATTGGCTTGGTGCTTCTACATTCATGCAGTATAGAGTGGGAATGTGCTGGTGCTTCTCTTCTGTCAGCTTTGTGCTGAGCTGCTGGAGTCGATGCTAAAGCCTGTCACGTTGTGGAGTGGGAATCAGCTGGCTACCCCGGACAGCAACTTGATGAGGCTCCCGGATTAATACACACCTCACCCAAAACCTCCCTGCTGCTAGCTCTCTCTCTCTCTCTCTCTCTCTCTCTCTCTCACACACACACACACACACACACACACACACACACACACACACACACACACACACACACACACACACGCACATACACATACACATACACATACATACATACATTAACCAGAGCAGGTGGATGACTCAGAGGTCTCTGTGTCTTAGAGTCTGTATCTCTTGGTTCAAACAGACCCTATGCCTGATTCAAAGAAGCCAGCATGAGTCTCTATGCTCACTCAAACACGCGCAAACACTGTGCTAGGCCTCTCTTACACAATCACTCTCAGGTCTTATCTCTCCAGCTCAGCTACACAAACACACCCTCTCATTACATCACACATGTCCCCTCAGACAGCATTGGAGAATGAAGACTCTCCTTTCAAAGCCCAAAGGAACAGGGGTAGTTTTCATCAGTATCTCATCCTGTCTGTTTAATAGGACAGGTTAGGATTTCATGAGAATTTCTCATCACACTGTCTCTCCTGTCTGTTTATTATAGGACAGGTTAGGATTTCTTGAGTATTTCTCATCACACTGTCTCTCCTGTCTGTTCATTATAGGACAGGTTAGGATTTCAAAGCCTCTCCCGTAAAGTTGCAGATCCTCAGATCATCAATAGACATTTGAAGGCTGTTTACACAGTATAATGTTATGATACTGCAGTTGTGATGTTCTACGTCTCTTGTGTGTGTGTGTGTGTGTGTGTGTGTGTGTGTGTGTGTGTGTGTGTGTGTGTGTGTGTGTGTGTGTGTGTGTGTGTGTGTGTGTGTGTGTGTGTGTGTGTGTGTGTGTGTGTGTGTGTGTGTGTGTGTGTGTGTGTGTGTAGGCCCTGTGTCCCAGGCGGAGGCTCTAAAGGAGGAGAATGACTCTCTGCGCTGTCAGCTGGATGCCTACAGAAACGAGGTGGAGCTGCTGAAGCAGGAGCAGGGCAAGAACCACGAACACACACCTCCACAACATAGTGAAGAGGACACCTGCAGGCAGCAACAACTAACCTTTCTACAACAGGCACTACAGGGCATGCAGAAGGTATACTTCAACCACACACACTATAGCATAACTTTTTGCAGCAAGTCCTGCAGATTCTAGCTGGTGAGAGTCATAATCCGTTGGTTTTGCTTTCTGGGGTGACAAGTGGTTTTGATGAAAAGTCACTTTTAATGGAGGTGGATAGAGAACTGCCCTCTCAATCACACACACACAGGCGTGTGCACACCTACACACAGCACTAATAAAGAGATGAGAGAGTGGTAGGGAGAGATGCAAGCTGAAAACAAGAGCAGCAGAGGGATGCACTCAGAGTAAGATGGATGGTTAGAGGAGAGAAAAAGAAAGAACAATAGAAAGACTTCAGAGGGAGAGTCATTCTAGAATCTGATCACTCTGCTGTCCTCGACGCTCTACAGAAACCAATACCAACCAGCTCGAAGGGTTTTCTATTAAAATCTCCCTCTCAGAGAAAACAACCATCATACTATTGGTAAGGTAAACAACCCTCTGAGGCAGGAAATATGTTGCTCCCATCACCTGCTGGGTCATCAAATATCCTCAAGTTGTCAGCGGTCATAGTTAATAGAAATATTTTTTTTTAAATGTTGGTTTTGAGCATAAATAATGTGTCGTCCTCCTGCTCATTTGAATAGACAGATGGTAATTACATTTCTAACACGCAAGTTTGAACATTTCCATGGAAAGATTAAATGAATGGATTAAAATGAGGAGGAAGAGACCAATTGGATGCTTCTTATTGCTCCATGCTAAATTGCGTTATCATGCTGGCTCTGGCAAATTACCATCAAATATTATCAGCAGGTGACTTGAGTGTGCCCAGGTTCTATGAATTTCTTCCATTTGTGAGTCATGTTATACTTCCGTATTTCAGCCTAAACCCAACAGAGACTGTGATGGATAATCTGAAATGGATAAGGAGAAAGGACTTTTCAGCTACTACGTGGTTCTAACTTGCAGCACCAGAGAGACTAGATAGATAAGCTATGAGCTAAATGTTCCTACTCAATAGCAAATCCTGAAACATAAGTGCTAACTTGGTTTCCTCTCTGTAGCTGATGCATAAAGGGTTAATAACTAGCATGCGGCATATGCCTGTTGTAAGCAGGCATCTGTGGCTAACTGTGCCTCCTCTGTCTTAAGGGTTAGTTAACATTTGTGTCTTTAAAGATTAGTTAGCATCTGTAGCTAATTGTGCATTCTCTCTGTAGCAGAACCTCAGTTAGCATCTGTGGCTAGCTGTGTCGCCTCTGTAGCAGAAAAGTAAGGGTTAAATAGTATCTGTGGCTAACTGTATCTCCTCTCTGTTTGCAGCAACTGTTGAAGATGTGTGAAGAAATGAAACAGCGGGAGGCAGAGATGGAGAAGACTGTGGAGGACAAACAGCAGCTGGAGAGCCAAGTAAAGAGCCTCAAGGAAGGACTGCAGAGCCTGAAAACACTGACAACACACACACCACAGGTCAGTAACACACACACACAACACATGCACACTTTACAGCTTGTTTGAAAAACTCCTGGGGTTTGAAATGGAATTACAATATCGGATTTGTGCTGTAATTGTAATGAAATTAGTTCAAAATGAGTTTCAATACATGATAAATATTTCAGAAATAATTGGTCTGCTACTGGAACCCAGGCTGTGGTAGACTTGAATTGCAGTGTATTTAATTTCATTCCAAATGGCATTGCATCTTTGCATTCTTCATTATCCCAGTGTCAGCTGATCTACCCCTAAAAATGTTTTTGTTAATTTGGAATCCCATAGAGAGAGGGTCAAATAGAATGCCATATACAGTAGTGAGAGAGAGACGGGTCATTTAGAATGGATAGAAAGAAGAGGGACAGGTCATTTAGTGTTATAAATCGTGTAATTTGGGTCCTGGATGCAGATTGGCTAAAACAGTATTTCAGTCATGTGTACTGTATATCAGACAATATACCATGAGTATGACACAAAAATACAGTTCTATTTATGTTGGTAACCAGCTTATAATAGCAATAAGGCACTTCTGGGGTTTGTGGTATATGGCCAAAACACATGGCTAATGGCTGTATCCAGGCACTCTGCTTCGGGACTTGCAGAAGAACAGCACTTAGACGTGGGATATTGGCCAATATACCACATCCCCTCGCGCCTTATTGCTTAAGTATGACATATGTAGTGGAAATTTCCTCTATTTACCAAATCATGAGCGCAAACCACACTCAAGTCAGAGTTATCATAAAGTCCATCTTTAATTATATGAGCTCCATCACAACCCTGAGACTCTCAGATCAATTCAGTGTCTATAAATGAATTCTCTGAGAGTGCTTACAAAACAGTTCTTAGTATCATTTATAGCCAAGACACACCCATCTCAACTCACATGACGAATAACAGATCTTAGGAACATTACAAAGGAAGACTTTACTTGAGAGAGGAGTATTCCATAGCTAGACAGCATTAGCTATAAATTATCGTTCAGTTTGCTCTCCTAAAACAAGGTTCTACTTCTCGTTCTTGGTACAACATAGTACCAAGACATTAGGATATATATCAATTGTCATTTTAGACACTCCCATTCTGGACAAGCTCACGGAGACACAGTGACTGGCACACAGCCATTGTGGAGCCAAGAGATAATTGGTTCCTCCTCAATCATCCTTTAGCATGGTTTAAAATATATGTTTACATATGAAGACAAGCTTGACCTCTCCCCTCTCTGCGGCCCAAGTAACTGAACCCTGACAGAGAACAAATAACTGCAACCGGCCAACAGTATTATCCAAAGATAGACATTCTAATGACATATCTCACATAAGCATGAAATAAAATAAATAAAACATTTTATTTATAAATGTTACCTAAATAATTCTGATTCTGCCACGACACATATATAGAGAGAGACGGGTCAATCCTCTTTACATCAAACTGGCCTACTCAATCTAACTACTAGTTTCACCACCACTTTATCAGAGGAGGATGAGCTGGCCAATCAGCGGTGTGCTTGCGTGCATATTTGTAATGTCCAGTACATGCCCACACCATTACAACACAGAAAGCTGCTTTTTAACATACTTAATTGAAGAAATTGGAAGGAAAACCATTTCACTCATATTGTAAGTAAATATATGTCAATTTTCATAGAAATATGGAAACACTGGACAGTTACTTTGACATTAGCCATGTATCACCACTGCTTTTTAAAGCACAGCACCACACCTCCAACTACTCCTCGCTGACTAACTTCTTTACACTAAACCAGCCTGTGTAAACTGAAACCGTATTTTAAATTCACCATGTGTCAACACCACTGTTCATGGCACTGTGCCAACACGCAGACTAAAACATCTTCATACTAGCCATATACTGAATCTAGATAGTAGGGATGTAACCATTCACAGACAGGCATCGGTCCCTGATTCAAATACAAATGCGTCGGTATGCGAACCCCAAACCGATCCAAATGTAACATGCATCGGTCAGACTGCATGTTACGTTTGTTAAAGTAACTGTCCAGTGTTTCCAGATTCAATTTTTTTTCTCATATTATACTTTATACATTTCTACCTTCCAAAAATACAAATAATGCATCCTCTCCTTCAGTGTCAAACTGCATTTAACTGTGGTGACAGTCATTGATCTCTTAGTCGTGGCCAAAAGTTTTGAGAATGATACAAATATTAATTTTCAAAGTCTGCTGCCTCAGTTTGTATGATGGCAATTTGCATATAATCCAGAATGTTATGAAGAGTGATCATATGAATTTCAAAGTCCCTCTTTGCCATGCAAATGAACTGAATCCCTAAAAAACATTTCCACTGCATTTCAGCCCTGCCACAGAAGGACCAGCGGACATCATGTCAGTGATTCTCTCGTTAACACAGGTGTGAGTGTTGACGAGGACAAGGCTGGAAATCACTCTGTCATGCTGATTGAGTTTGAATAACAGACTGGAAGCTTCAAAAGGAGGGTGTTGCTTGGAATCATTGTTCTTCCTCTGTCAACCATGGTTACCTGCAAGGAAACACGTGCCGTCGTCATTGCTTTGCACAAAAGGGCTTCACAGGCAAGGATATTGCTGTCAGTAAGATTGCACCTAAATCAACCATTTATCAGATCATCAAGAACTTCAAGGAAAGCGGTTCAATTGTTGTGAAGAAGGCCTCAGGGCACCCAAGAAAGTCCAGCAAGTGCCAGGACCGTCTCCTAAAGTTAATTCAGCTGTGGGGATCGGGGCACCACCAGTACAGAGCTTGCTCCGGAATGGCAGCAGGCAGGTGTGAGTGCATCTGCACGCACAGTGAGGTGAAGACTTTGGAGGATGGCCTGGTGTCAAGAAGGGCAGCAAAGAAACCACTTCTTTCCAGGAAAACATCAGGGACGGACTGATATTCTGCAAAAGGTCAGGGATTGGACTGCTGAGGACTGGGGTAAAGTCATTTTCTCTGATGAATCCCCTTTCTGATTGTTTGGGGCATGCGGAAAAAAGCTTGTCCGGAAAAGACAAGGTGAGCACTACCATCAGTCCTGTGTCATGCCAACAGTAAAGCATCCTGAGACCATTCATGTTTGGGGTTGCTTCTCAGCCAAGGGTGTGGGCTCACTCACAATTTTGCCTAAGAACACAGCCATGAATAAAGAATGGTACCAACACATCCTCTGAAAGCAACTTCTCCCCACCATCCAGGAACAGTTTGGTGGCGAACAATGCCTTTTCCAACATGATGGAGCACCTTGCCATGAGGCAAAAGTGATAACTAAGTGGCTCAGGGAACAAAACAGTGATATTTCGGGTCCATGGAAACTCCCCAGACCTTAATCCCGTTGAGAACTTGTGGTCAATGCTCAAGAGGCAGGTGGACAAACAAAACCCCACAAATTCTGACAAACTCCAAGCATTGATTATGCAAGAATGGGCTGCCATCAGTCAGGATGTGGCCCAGAAGTTAATTGACAGCATGCCAGGGCGGATTGCAGAGGTCTTGAAAAAGAAGGGTCAACACTGCAAATATTGACTCTGCATCAACCTCATGTAATTGTCAATAAAAGCCTTTGACACACACTAAAATGCTTGTAATTATACTTTACTATTCCATAGTAACATCTGACAAAAATATCTAAAGACACTGAAGCAGCAAACTTTGTGGAAATTAGTATTTGTGTCATTCTCAAAACTTTTGGCCATGTCTGTAAGTCAGTTTGCATGCCGAACAACCCCAGACACTATCAGTAGCCTAGTCAAACTGCGCACTGTGCCCAGCTTCGTGCGCTGACCAATGCAAGTTAGGTTCCTGATCTTGCACATCTACGCAGCACCTTCAGCATTTAAATAGTAATTTGGCTTGCGTGATATTATGCTTTGTCATTGAACTAATAATCTATGTAGTTAGATTTTTATTTAGAATGGAAAGTGTTTATGCAACAAATGTTAGTGCATCACATCGAAACGAATCGCATCGAATCGTTCTCTAATTAAACCGAATCATTTAAAACTAAAACATATCGTTCCTGGATCGTATTGGAGCCCTTGACTAGAGATGGGTATCTTTAAGATTTTAACGGTATTACTACTCTTACTGATACTGCTTATCGATCTGGTACTTTATCGGTTATTTTTGTTATTTTTATGAAAAAAAAAACGAAAGACATCAAGGACAGAATTAACATTGCTTTATTTTCTGAAATGTTAAATAAAAAAATGAACTATTATTTTACAGCAAAAGAAACAGCAGTGTTTTGAACAAATCACTATTATAGGCTCTAATGTTGTGATGATGAAAATGTAAAACAAATGAAAAACTATTTTCCTGCAAAAGAAAATACACGCAGGTAGGCTGCAAAAGGAGTAACAGTTCTTATCAGTTCTTCTGGAGAAAGATCAATATATTTGCCTTCTCTGTCAGGACCTCTCCTGGCTTATTGTGTTCCCTGCAGTCGAAAATACCCTCTCGCTAGGGGTGGAGGAGACTTGAGCACAGAGGTAGCTTGTTGCAATGTTTGTGAGGAGGGGCAGAGTAGCTCACTTCTCCCACCACCACATCACAGGATCTTCAGCCATGGGTATGGGAGGCAGGCCTTTGCAGAGCTCGACCTCTAGGTCAACACAATCGCTGAGGGTGAGGGACAAGGTGTTCTGTTGGATCGTCAACCTCAACTCCCTGTCCTCCTCTGAGAACAGCTCCTCCAAGGCACCCCTTGTTTTGTACAATGGAGGGACTGCCTCCTCCATTTCCTTCTCCTTCAGACTCCTCCTCCTGTTGCTGGTGCTCTGTGTCTGTCTTTTCCGGCTCTTTTGACAGCCTTGGTGTTGCTCCTGTCACATTGACCTCAACAGTTGCCTTCCTCAGCCTGTCCCAGGTGGCGTCACTCACCGGCCTCCCTTTAAATCTGGGGTCCATTGCTGTAGCCTCATGCAGGAAGGCATGAATGTCCTTATCCTGATAGCGCTCGGAGAGATTTTCCCACACCTTCTCTTTGATGGTTGCCACAAACGTTGTATCTTCATGCTCCACAGTTTAGTGCTCTTCCAGTTGTTGGAGGATGGGTATGATCTGTCCACAGGTGGCATTATTTTCACATGACACACAAATTGTGGATGTATAGAGGATTCTCATGAGCTGGACAAACTCCTCAGCCTTATGGAAGTCCTCATCCTTCAGACGGTCCAGGTTGTCCTTGGTCAATGCTTTTCGCAGCCGTGGGTCCAAGGCTGCCGCTTGGATCGCTGGATTCCATCTTGTCTTGACATCAAGTATGAGTGAGTGTTGCGGAAGGACTGAAACAACAAGAAAAAAACACATACATTTAATTACAGCACACTTGAATATTTAATTAAATTGTTAAATGAGGGAATTTCAAAATAATACTTTAATAGGGTGAACTGGCTTCTTACTAAGTAAGGCGCTGCTCCTTTTCCTTCAAGATAGTTTTGGACATCGAGGATCTCTTGAACCACACGACCACTGCTCTGATTCGGGCTGCCCATTTATCAATGGAAGTCATTTTGTAGATTTTCTGCGATGCCAGATTCAATGTGTGCACAAACCTATTTTTAGGATGTGTAGCCTCTTGGTGGCAACATCCATATAGCCAGCATTATCAACAGTCACAGCTACAATCTTGCTTGCCTCTATCTCAAACTCTTCCAGAATGTCTGAGATCTCCTCTGCCACTACTTCGCCTGTTTGCGATTTGTATACTGCCCTGGTGTGGAGGACCTTCTGTTTTACACTGCCCTGGCTTGTGTAGGGCACTGTAACAGTGAGATAGTGGTCCTGACAGAGGCTGGTCCACCCATCTGATGTGATGGCCAGCTTTGGCATGTCCTTCAGCTCAGTGATCACATTGGCATTTTCTACACCATACCAGGTAGAAATTAATGTATCACTGAGGTACTCCTGGAGGGAGGGGTATATTTGGGGTTTAGTGCCTTACTCATCTCCCTACAGTAAAAAAACATTTTTTTCGTGTGTTGAATTGTTGTGTTTTCATCTCTCTTCTGGATTGGGAATAGCGAAAATGCATCATAGACGAATGGCTTAATCTTATTGCAAATTAGAAATAGTTGGTGAGATAAAATGTGCAAGATAATGTTTAATAAATAGGAAATGTATTTTCTTAATTTCTCCAGTATCGAAAGCAGAACTGATAACGTTGGAGCTTATCGATACTACAGTCTTTCATAATTTAGCCCCGGGGCCCGTTTAATACCGGGTTTCAGTACCCATCCCTACCCTTGACAGTACCAGTCAAAAGTTTGGACACACCTACTCATTCAAGGGTTTTTCTTTATTTTTAAAAAAAATTTACATTGTAGAATAATAGTGAAGACATCAAAACTATGAAATAATTTTGGAAAACATGTAGTGGAATGGTGCAAAGCTTGCCGCCATTAGACTCTGGGCAGTGGAAACGTGTTCTCTGGAGGGATGAATCACATTTCACCCTCTGGCAGTCCGACGGACAAATCTGAGTTTGGCGGATGCCAGGCGAACACTACCTGCCCAAATGCATAGTGCCAAATGTGAAGTTTGGTGGAGGAGGAATAATGGTCTGGGGCTGTTTTAGTGCCAGTGAAGGGAATTCTTAACGCTACAGCATACAATTACATTCTAGCTGATTCTGTCCTTTCCTGTTTCAGCATGACAATGCCACCATGCACAAAGCGAGGTCCATACAGAAATATTTTGTCGATATCGGTGTGGAAGAGCATGACTGGCCTGCAACAGAGCCCTGACATCAACCCGATCGAACACCTTTGGGATGAATTGGAACGCCGACTGCGAGCCAGGCCTAATCGCCCAACATCAGTGGAAAGCCTTCCCAGAACAGTGGAGGCTGTTATAGCAGCATAGTGGGGACCAACTCCATATTAATGCCCATGATTTTGGAAATAGATGTTCGAGGAGCAGGTGTCCACATATTTTTGGTCATGTATTGTACCTTACTTAGATTAGATTACCACTAGGCGCTGAAATGTGTCCCCAAGTAGTGATCCATGGGAAATATGGTCATTATAGCATGCGTACGTACATACAGAGATTAATCATTGGAAGGAAGATAAATCAATTTGCAGAGGGCGTTGCTCTCTAGATTTGTGGTCAGTGTGAGTGTTTGTGTGTGTGTACACATGTCTGCTTACATAAGAATCTGGCATGTTAGACAGTGTTGGCTCTTCTCATTTTTATAATTGACTCTAGCTGGAGATTTCCCTACAAGATGACAGAGGGAGCAAGGAGAGGGCTAATCAAGTCAATGTAAGTGGAAAAGGGCTGTGACATTCACTCTACTTTTTCTCTTTCCCTCTCTCTCCCTCTTCCTCTATTCCCCTCTCTCTTTTTGTCTGTATCCTCCCTATTTCTCCTCTCCTCTCTCTTCTCTTCCAGTGACAAGACAAATCATTACAGGCCAATCCAGTGCAGAAGGACTTTATTTGTTGCCAGATAAATCAACCCTACACAACTGGGTTAGGAAGTCAAGGGCTTGTCCAATCACACACACATAATAGCATAGTGAGGAGTATTAGCCCACCACGACCGGGTCAGACAGGGCAGCGCCCACACACACAAACATATCAGTCAAACAGACACAAACACCCTTCCATCCCTCCCTCCCTCTGCCAGCCTGTCAGAAACCCACAGTAACCAACAGCTTGATCATTAGTATCGCTAAGACTCTCAGCTCTGTCTCGCGCTCTCTGTCTCTCTCTCTATTTCTCTCTCTCTCTCACTTTCTCTCTCTCTCTCTCCCTCTCTCTCTCTCTGTTTCCTCCCTCTGTTAGAACTATTGCCATCGGCTCCCTCTGTATTTTCTCCCCTCTCTCTGCCACCTTTGTCTCTCCCCGTGTGTGTGTGTGTGTGTGTGTGTGCGCGCGCGCGTGCGTGCGTGCGCGCGTGTCTATTAACATAAGAATTTGATATGTTAGACGGTGACGGCTTTTCTAATTATAATAATTGACTCTAGCTGGAGATGTCCCTGCAAGAGGACAGAACGAGCGAGGAGAGAGCTAATCAAGTCAATGTAAGTAGAAAAGGGCTGTAAATCTCTCTCTGTTCCTCTTTTTCTCTATTCCACTATATTTCTCTTTCTATCCTCGCTCTTTCTCCTCTTTTCTCCTCTCCTCTCCTTAGATCATTACAGGCGAATCTTATGCAGGAGGACTTTATTTGTTGCAGGATAAATCACCCAACACAACTGGTTTAGGAAATCAAGGTCCTGTCCCATAATATAGTGGTTCCCAAACAGTGTGCCTTGAGGAACTCTCAGGTGTACCATGAAACCTTTCCTAATTTAGATAATTAAATTATTTTTACATTTACGTATAAATGTGACCTCTGAAATGCACATGGAACTTGGACTTGCGAGCACTAGTACCGATTAGATGTAACCATGTGCCATTTAATGTAATATCTGTATCGCTGTTTCAAGTACAGTACAAGCAGGCTGTTCTTACATTTGCATCATTTGATGGGTGTGCATCACAAGCATTAATTTGCTTAATTACGCTTTGTCTGTAATAATTTAGCAGATTCGGTTCAATCAGTTGAGTCAGTCGTCCTGCTGAGCCCTTCCCAGCTAGCTAATAATGCTTGTGCTAGAAACTTCAGCGAGATTTTGAAACTTGTCAGAGTAATTTTTATCTGAGTAATTCTTTGTTTTTCAATAATTGTAGTTAACATTCTTTTTTTAATGACTACCTCATCTCTGTACCCCACACATACAATTGTCTGTAAGGTCCCTCAATCGAGTAGTGAATGTCAAGCACAGATACAACCAAAAATACCAGGGAGGTTTTTCAATTGCTTGTAAAGAAGGTAGATGTGTAAAAAATTTAAAAAGCAGATGCTGAATATCCTTTTGAGCGTGGAAAAGTTATTAATTAGTCTTTGGATGGTGTATCAATACACCCAGTCACTACAAAATGCATGCGTCCTTCCTAACTCAGTTGCTGGAGAGGAAGGGAAACGCTCAGGGATTACACTATGAAGCCAATGGGGATTTTTAAAACAGTTACAGAGTTTAATGGTTGTGATATGACAGAACTGAGGATGGATCAACAATGTTGTAGTTACTCCACAAAACTAACCTAAATGATAACCAGATAAAATATTCCTAAACATGCATCCTGTTTGCAACAATGCACTAAAGTAATACTGGAAAGAAATGTGGCAGAGAAATGTACTGTTTGTCCTCAATACAAAGCGTTATGTTTGGGGCAAATATAACACAACATATCACTGAGTGCTAGGGGTGTGAGTGTTTAAACTTTGAAACGAAGTTGGGATCCTTAACGTTATGAAAGATCCCTACCCTAAAAACAATGTTTTTCTTTTGTTGTTTTTTTCACTTAATTAAAATCACAGTTCTGTTATGACAAAGCATATTATTTTCTGTGTTATAGCCGATAGGCTACAAAGGCCTGGGGAAGTTGTGTAGTTAAAGTCAAACTAGAGGAAGAGGTGAATTTCTGGCTACTTGGGGAATTTATAAAGCATGCAAGACAAGACTTTGCAAGATGCTGATTACCAAAACATATGAGCGTGCTTCTGCCTTCTTCTGCCTCTCTCTTCCTCATGCTGGCCTGCCTGCTCTGTCTCTGAACCGCATTCGCTAATGACGCAAGTGAGTTCAGTCTTTGGTCTGTTGCGTGTAGAATATCCTAGTTTATTCATGGCACCAATGTCTTCGGGCTAGTCTTGCGTGCACAGGGCTGCCTGCTCTTCGTTTTTTTTTTTCATATGAAATTACAGTAGGCTACTGGTAACCTGTATTGATTACGCTTATCAGGCATCATGGAATGTGGCCCCATGTATGTTTGATTGTCTGTCTGTTAGGGTAGGCTACACTACAGTTTTTTAAATGCCAACATGATGCCAACAAGAAACAGACATTTTACTTGACTATAAGGAATGCGGCTTCTAAAGCGGCTTCCACAACTAGGCAACCAGAATTGTCAATAAAATAATATTGAGCTGCTGCGCGCAGCCTGCATGTCTGCTGCCTGTGCGCAGACCACTCTCTCCTAAAAAAGTACTTTAAAGTTTGTTAAATACAGTGACTTACCGAAACATTTAGTTTAAATAAAACACATTGCTACCCTAACATAAAACATTGCATTAACTATAAACTATAGCAGCACATCAATAGGTGACGTTTATTGTTGTAAGGGAGCAGAATTCTACTGTCTGAAAAGGTACGGACTTGATGTGGCACTTTTTTAATTGTCTGAAAAGTTATCAATTGTCCCTATCGACATGTTACTGTAACTGTGTTCTATGACTGTAAAGGTTTGTGGTAGATATAACTTTATTCCTCGGCCGTAGCGGTCATACATGCGTAATAGGACAATTATTCTGCATTGTAAATTGACTTGGATAAAAAAAACTTGGAAAAACCCCAAAAAACTATTCATGTCAGTTTAAAAGTTAAGCAAAATGGTTAATTGTCACATCCCTATTGAGTACTACTCATATTTTCAATCATGGTTGTGGCTGCATCATGTTATGAGGATGCTTGTCATCAGCAAAGACTAGGGAGTTTTTTTAGGATAAAAACATATACAACTAACTATAAGCACAGGTAAAATCCTAAAGAAGAACTTGGTTCAGTCTGTTTTCCAACAGAAACTGGGAGATTAATTCACCTTTCAGCAGGACATAAACCTAAAACACAAGGTCAAATCTACACTGGAGTTGCTTACCGAGACACACATTGAATGCTTCCGAGTGGCCTAGTTACAGTTTTGACTTAAATTGGCTTGAAAATCTGTGGCAAGACTTGAAAATTGCTGTCCAGCAATGATCAACAATCAACAGAGCTTGAAGAATTTTTTAAAGAATAAAGGGCAAATATTGTACAATACAGGTGTGCAAAGCTCTTAAACTTATCACCGCCAAAGGTGCTTCTACAAAGTATTTACTCAGGGGTGTGAATATTCATGTCAATTTTATATTTCTGTATTAAATTTTCAATAAATTAGCAAAAAATAAATAAAACATGTTTTTACTTTGCTGTTATTGGGTATTGTGTTTAGATGGGTGAGGGAAAAAAAATATTTAATTAATTTGAATTCAGGCTGTAACACCCCAAAATGTGGAATAAGTCAAGGGGAATACTTTCTGAAGGCACTGTACATCAGTCACAAACACACATACCCGACCCTCCCTCTGCCAGCCTGTCAGAAGCCCACAGTAATCAAAAGCTTGATCATTAGCATCACTCTGTTTCCACCCTCTGGTAGAACTATTGCTGTCGGCTCCCTCTCTGAATTATCTTCCTGCATTTGTCTCCCCTCTGATCTTCCACTGCATCTGTCTGATGGGAGTGTATGTGGTGTGTTTTCAGGTGCTGCTGGGTACTGATTGTGTGTGTATGTATGTGCTGTCAAACAATTAAAATAATTAATCTCATCATTTTCTGTAGTTCATTTTGATTAATAGCAAGTTTTGAATTTGCTCAAATTTGACCATAAAGAAAGATTTTTCTATTCAAAAAGCAGTGCATTGAGTTACAGGCATACTATGCTGTGGGACGAAACACAAAATAATCTGTGTCAGAAACAAAATGCTTCCAATATTTAAGTAGGCCTGCCTACTCCCTCAATGTTCTTAAAGTTTTACACTTGAGCGCTCACTAATACACACACACTCAAGGACTGTTAAAGCGACAGCCAGGCATTCTAAATGAGTGTTCTCCCAATTTCAGATTGTATGGTTGACTACAGGAAAAAATAACTGTATCTACAAAGAACAAATAGTATTTAAACTTGCCCAACAGTGTTATGAATTCCACAGAAGACAATAACAACAGGTCAGCCCGGTCTGAATTAATGTAGGCTAAAACAACCATTAGATCTAGCCTAGGCGACTTCAACATGCACTAGTCCACAAGCTACTACAACTAGAACTGGGATAATTGCGATAAATCTTTTGACCTGAGACCTATAACAAAAACAGTAGCTAAATGGAATGGATGTCCTGTTCTGATTTAAAATAGTTGTGGGAAGTTAATTATATCAAGAGGCATTAGCCAAATGGCATTGTAAACATTAGTTTGGTTAGCTAGTGAGCGAACGTTATTATAATTAGCTAGCTATTCTGTACAAATGATATTGTTGCTGTTATCTAAAGAAATGCCTGGGAATGTGTTTGATTGAGCTCTCTGTAAGTCAAACCTGTGAGCATAGTGGATTCTTCAAACAGACAGCGCTACATAACAGCAACTGCCAACAGTTGGCACAGGTCCTCCTGAAGTCACTGCATCAGCGCTTCGCATGCATACTGAATCCTATGGCAGCCAACTTTGAGCCAACCTCTGCAGCATGTTGCCTGATGGACCTAAGGATGTGACTGGCATTTTGCTCAATGGAGATGGAGCCACTGATGAGGGAAGCAGAGCCTTTTGTACTTCAGTAATTAGAGAGAACAGCCGTGGAGCAGCAGGAACCCAGGAAGATGCCAGCACGATGAATCATCTCGACCAAAGTGCTTCAGAAATATAGCTTCCTCGCATCGAAGATTGTGTTTGAGGTCACTGTCCAGCTGGATGGTCAACCTGGCAGAGCATTAAGTGTCACATGTGAGCTGCGGAAATACCAGTTCTGCCAAGCAAGGATGGCTGTTTATCCATGGTTTCTTCCCTGCATCCCAAGAGTTTTTGGAGAGCTGGCTGGCTGTGAACTGATATATTTGTGAAGTGTTGTAGTGCTTATGTTTTTTCTGTTGTTGCAACTGTTTTTATTAACCCTATTTGAAGGGGTTAGTCAGTGATGCATGTTTAATATTACATAAACATAAGTCAAATTTGCCATGACGTAATTTGTTGTTTGATCCTCTGTCAAATAAAGGTACTTGTTTCTTCTAATATCTACTACTAAAGTAAAAAACAACAACATTGGTTTGATGTAAACAGTTTCATTCCGCCAGATTTCTTGCACCAGTCTAGGCACTTATCCTTGAAATCCAAGTCACATTAGGATTGATTTATAGTTTAAACCTAACCAAAACTATGTCCTGGCCATAGAGTTCCTTGCTTGCCATCCTTGCTATTTCCGCAGCTCACACGCGACACTTAATGCTCTGCCAGGTTGACTCTCCAGCTGGACAGTGACCTCAAACACAATCTCTGATACGAGGAAGCTATATTTCTGAAGCACTGTGGTCGAGATGATTCATGTATGGAGTCATCTAGTGGCCAAAAGCCTGTGTTAGCATGGGCAACGCCATTCAGGGCTTTCGCTGTTTAGATTTAGTCAACTGGGCGGGACTTCCAACTTCATTGGCTGATCCCTCCTGACCCGGTTGGCATGACCCAATGACCCAGTTGGAGTTGTACTATTTTAAGATGGAGATGGCCTCAATGCACATACTCTCACAGACGCCGTCATGACACCGATACAGAGATGTTATGTCTATCCAAGTCTATGGTCCTCGCCCATCACCTTATGTATTACTTCCCCCCCCAGGGTCAAGAAGTGACAAAAAAACTGACTATAGGCCTACAAAACATAAATGGCTCCTAGCCTCCCTTTCTGTCGCGAACACTAAAACTCAAACTAAACCATATAAATTAAGTCTAAAAACTAACTGAAACTAAGCTGAATGTCATATAAAATTACTAAACTATATTAACTGTGTGTGTGGACGTGTTTAACTCTACCAGAAGTCCCCACAAGAATAGTAAACAAACAAAAAATGCTATTTCTAGGGGGATAGGATTAGGTTTGGGGTTAGGGTTTAGGGTTAAATAAAATAAATACATAGGAGCTAGGGTTAGTTTTAGGGTTAGGAGCTACGATTAGGTTTAGGGTTAAGGTTAGGTTTTTTGGTTACGGTTAGGGTAAGGGTTTAGGATTAGGGGTTAGGGAAAGTAGGATTTTGAATGGGACTGAATTGTGTGTCCCCACAAGGTTAGATGAACAAGAATGTGTGTGTGTTCCCCATATTATAACTGTATTTATTGAATGTTTGTTTCCAGGTACCAGCTGAGTTATTCCAGTTACAAACTTTAAAAATAATTATATTGTGTAGTTGTTTCATGTGTGTTTGGATGGGCTATGCTAATGGTGTTAATTGAAAGCCCTCCCACCAAGTTAGCCTGCTTATTAGATACAGGTGCATAAAGGTTTGGTAGTATCACAGATTATCCATTATATTGACCACATACTCTATGAAAATAAATGTCTTAAAACATGTCAGGCAGTTTGGAGGAGGCATGATCTGGTGGGACCATTCTAGCCAATGAGAGGGCAGATACCCGTGTGAACAACTGGCACAACGGTTTCCACTAGTTACCACAGCCGCAGAAATTGGCTCTATCGTAGATAATCATGAAAACTAAAATGTGCTTTCTGGTCATAATTTAAAGTTAGGGTTACGGTTAGCAGTGTGGTAAATCACATTTTAATGATTGAAAATGTAGAAATAGGCGGAGCTTATGACTGTGGCAACTAGTGATGACCAGGCACAACTCCGATATTACGTTTTTTTTCTCAAAGTTGCCATGTCCTACTTATATCAGTACGCTCGTAAAAAAAAAAAAAATCATTACGAAACTTATATTCGATCAAATAAGCACATAGCAAAGTAAGCCATTCCAATTTTTGTTAACCAAATTCGACTCACTCTTCTTTTTTTTCAGCAGCAAACCACCCTGCATCCCACTGCTGGCTTGCCTCTGAAGCTAAGTAGGGTTGGTCCTGCTCGGGTCCCTGGATGGGAGACCAGATGCTGCTGGAAGTGGTGTTGGAGGCTCTCTTCCCTCTGGTCTAAAAAAAATATCCCAATGCCCCAGGGCAGTGATTGGGGATATTGCCCTGTCTAAGGTGCCGTCTTTCGGATGGGATGTTAAACGGGTGTCCTTACTGTCTGTGGTCACTAAAGATCACATGGCACTTATCGTATGAGTACGGTTTTAACCCCGGTGTCCTGGCTAAATTCCCAATCCAGCCCTCATACCATCATGTCCACCTTACTATCCCCTTTAACTATCTCTCAGGTCGTTGTTGTAAATGTGAATGTGTTCTGTCAATTTATCTGGTAAAATAAGGGTAAATAAATTAAATCCTGGCTTGGTGAGTGAAAATAAACGAAAAACCGCCACCTGCCGGAGAAGACAGATTTGGGGCTTAGTTATCCCTATCGCGTCGCTTTTTCCTCTCTGAGAGAATGCAAGGATGAGTAAGGAGTATTTGCACATTTTTAGACCTAATAATAAAACTCAAGATTTTGAGGAAGTCTGTTCCAGTCATATTTTAAATTTTTTTTTATGTGACATGCAACAGCCAGATTCGTCACAGTGTGTGTTTGTGTGTCCTCTACCAGTCTAACAGTGTTTTCAACTCCTTTACTGTAGGAGGCATCAGCGTTAGAAGTGGTGTCCTGCAGTCAGGAGAAGGAGAGTCTGCCCCCGGAGAAGAGTCCCTCCAATCCTGTTCACTCTGAGAGAGAAGCCTTGCTAGTTGGTATGTTCACCTAACAACATTACTATAATGTTATATTAACCCAGTTGGAGGAGAAGATTCCCCCAATTCCTGTCCACTCAGAGAAGCCCTGCTACTTGACACATTCACCAAACATTATTGCAACCTTAGTCCGGTAAACTCTGAGGAAGAAGCCTTGCTTGTTGGTATGTTCAGACAACATTACTACAACCTTCTAACAACATTTGTACGTATAATGGAGAACATTCCCCTAGCGCTATCAACTCTAGGAAAAAGACCCTGCTTGTTCATACACTGCTTGTTCATTTAACTGGTTATTTTTAGCGAAACTATCCACAATCATCAAAGCTGTTTTTTTGTGGAAAGCCTGGTTTTCCTCCCCTGGTTATTCCCAGTTCTCTGGGCTGGTTCACATGTTTTCAATGTCTGGTTTACTGAGGCCTTCAGCATGTTTTTATGGCACATTCTCCACTTCAGTGGAGGGTTCTTTCCACGGGGAACGGTTGGTCCTCGATCAAATTGGTTTTACGAAAGTAAGGTCTTGCTGAGATACAAGGGAAAGCTATTGTGGCGTTACGATTAGGCCTATGCCAGATGGCAGGATGCACACTATTGTGTGGTAGTGGGAGTTACCTGTCCTGTCCCACAGTGGTGTTATTCTGGAATGATCATATATTTGGCATAGTTGGTTAGGTAGTCAATGAGGCGCTCCCTCCCTCCATGCCGGCCCACTTTGGCTGCTCAGTGAAGTAGATGGCTGCTGAGGATTCTGGGTGTTTTCTGTCAGAATCGTTCTAAATTACAGCTTGTTTGAAGATGAAGTGAGCACTGCAGAGAAAAAAGGACATTGGCTCAAAAGTGAACTCATCTTTAACTGCTTTGTCTGTCCTTCTAGATGGCAAAATGAATACCAATGAGATGAACACTTAAAGGAATGTTATATATCGTATATGTGCATCTCTGGGCAATGTTATATCGATTTCCTGGGTCATTTCATGTTTTTATGTGTATCTGACCTATTCAGCGTTCAAGCAGGCAGAAAATCAGCCAGAATGACGCAGTTTGTGTGCATAACATTGTGTTTAAAAAGAAGAGAAAACAGATGACTAAACTCTGATCAAAACAAAGACATAGGGAAGGAAAGAACAGATGCTAGGCCTTTTTCAAGACTTGAAGTTTGATAATAACAAAGCACTTTCTATTGAACTTCCATGTTTCTCGGAGAGTGGCTGAATATCTAGGCTAGGCTATAATTACACATTCAGTTAGAAAATGAAACTGTAGACATCACCAACTACAGTTAGCATTGTCAATTAACATCAATATGAACTTTCGATAACTAGGCTTTGGAACAGAGCAGCTACTGCTTTCTCCACAAGTCCCTTTACAACTAAACATACAGTTCTGATTAATTTGCTATAAATGGTTTGGACATTTGGAGGCTTTTGGACCCATTCAAAGTATATAGACTGATTTCAAGTTATGCTGGTCTGTATATCTTTGGTCCTAATCCAGCCATTAAAACACACATCTGATCAGAGTTGTTCTCCTCCAGTGTCTCACCTGGTGTGTTTGTTTTCTGAGCTGGTTCCTCAGTGGGCTCATGTTATTGCACAGGGGTTTAGGACTATCAGTAGTGCATCATCATATCAATTAGCTGATTGCAGATGTTATTGTTGGGATGAGCGAAACGCCTTTGTGTGTGTGCGTGAGTGCGGGCGTGAAGCCCCATGCTGCTCTGATCAGAAAAGCTTTAATGTAGAGAGCAGCATCAAAGTCTTCATTAAACACTTCTCTTAATCTGGACGGTTTAAACACAGGTCTTCCACAGAGCTGGGAGTGTTTTGGGGAAGACAGACACACTTGAAGAGTACAGATACATTTTCACTTCAGTCAGACAAGATGAGTTAAGTAGAGTGGTCTCTTGAATGTGAGGTTCTCGCTGGCTTTCATGTTGGACAGATCGGTGAATGAATCAACACTCAAACTTAATGTTGTTAGTTAGCTATAGATTAGCTATACATTAATGGTCTACAGTTTGATACTTTGGATGGCATGTTCTCATTGGCTTTCATGTTGGACAAATGGGTTAATGAACACTCAGACTGAATGGGATCATACCGTAGTATAACTTTAGTGTTTGAGTTAAAGTTCTAAAGTAATAGCCTTTACTACTGTATGATAAGATGGGTGAATCAACCATTATATATACATATATATAATGGTTTTAGAGTTATAAGTATACAGTAATGCTAATGCCAGTTTAATTGATACTGTATTGAGGTATCTCTTTCTCCTTCCTCAGGGATCATCTCTGCATTCCTCCATGTCCATCCGTTTGGAGCCAGCATCGAGTACATCTGCTCCTACCTACAGCAGCTGAACACCAAGGTACTGCTGGCACAAGCTGACACTGACACACACACACACACACACACACACACACACACACACACACACACACACACAAAACCCCTTTCCCCCATCACAACCATAGACTCAGATTCATGTGGATGAATTTCCTGACACATGCAAAAGGTCACGCCTGGGCTGCAACAGGAAATGCCGGTACAATTGTATAAATGTCGACAGACAATGTGTTAGTTCGACGTGGTGGGATCATTTTGTGTTGGTAAAATGTATTATGCGAGAAATGGAGGCATATTCTTGTGTTGGTGAGAAATGGCAGTGGAAACGCCTTTATGCACAAATATTGATATGATAACCATCACATGGAAGTCAACTTGGAGTGATGCGATGATATCTTGTGTGGTCCTCCCACTATGACTCGGGAAAGCATGCAGTTTATTAGGCTACAGATGAAATAAGTTACCCCAACTTTACAGGGTGGTGAATAAGCAAGGGTGTATCAAGGGTCTTATTCTGGTGACATGATCGATGCTTGGCTGCCGTTTGACAAATACAAACCATCAGTAGAGTTGAAAATGCGATGGATACCCATTTAACTTGTGTTTTTTTATTCAGTACATGGGAATTTAACCACAAAAATTGTCTTAATGTGCACTACGTCATCAATCACAGCCATTTATACGCAAAAAGTCTGTTTGATGGAAACACATCTGGTGGGAAAATGCAAAATAAAATATATACAGTGCCTTGCGAAAGTATTCGGCCCCCTTGAACTTTGCGACCTTTTGCCACATTTCAGGCTTCAAACATAAAGATATAAAACTGTATTTTTTTGTGAAGAATCAACAACAAGTGGGACACAATCATGAAGTGGAACGACATTTATTGGATATTTCAAACTTTTTTAACAAATCAAAAACTGAAAAATTGGGCGTGCAAAATTATTCAGCCCCTTTACTTTCAGTGCAGCAAACTCTCTCCAGAAGTTCAGTGAGGATCTCTGAATGATCCAATGTTGACCTAAATGACTAATGATGATAAATACAATCCACCTGTGTGTAATCAAGTGTCCGTATAAATGCACCTGCACTGTGATAGTCTCAGAGGTCCGTTAAAAGCGCAGAGAGCATCATGAAGAACAAGGAACACACCAGGCAGGTCCGAGATACTGTTGTGAAGAAGTTTAAAGCCGGATTTGGATACAAAAAGATTTCCCAAGCTTTAAACATCCCAAGGAGCACTGTGCAAGCGATAATATTGAAATGGAAGGAGTATCAGACCACTGCAAATCTACCAAGACCTGGCCGTCCCTCTAAACTTTCAGCTCATACAAGGAGAAGACTGATCTGAGATGCAGCCAAGAGGCCCATGATCACTCTGGATGAACTGCAGAGATCTACAGCTGAGGTGGGAGACTCTGTCCATAGGACAACAATCAGTCGTATATTGCACAAATCTGGCCTTTATGGAAGAGTGGCAAGAAGAAAGCCATTTCTTAAAGATATCCATAAAAAGTGTCGTTTAAAGTTTGCCACAAGCCACCTGGGAGACACACCAAACATGTGGAAGAAGGTGCTCTGGTCAGATGAAACCAAAATTGAACATTTTGGCAACAATGCAAAACGTTATGTTTGGCGTAAAAGCAACACAGCTCATCACCCTGAACACACCATCCCCACTGTCAAACATGGTGGTGGCAGCATCATGGTTTGGGCCTGCTTTTCTTCAGCAGGGACAGGGAAGATGGTTAAAATTGATGGGAAGATGGATGGAGCCAAATACAGGACCATTCTGGAAGAAAACCTGATGGAGTCTGCAAAAGACCTGAGACTGGGACGGAGATTTGTCTTCCAACAAGACAATGATCCAAAACATAAAGCAAAATCTACAATGGAATGGTTCAAAAATAAACATATCCAGGTGTTAGAATGGCCAAGTCAAAGTCCAGACCTGAATCCAATCGAAAATCTGTGGAAAGAACTGAAAAGTGCTGTTCACAAATGCTCTCCATCCAACCTCACTGAGCTCGGCTGTTTTGCAAGGAGGAATGGGAAAAAATGTCAGTCTCTCGATGTGCAAAACTGATAGAGACATACCCCAAGCGACTTACAGCTGTAATCGCAGCAAAAGGTGGTGCTACAAAGTATTAACTTAAGGGGGCTGAATAATTTTGCACGCCCAATTTTTCAGTTTTTGATTTGTTAAAAAAGTTTGAAATATCCAATAAATGTCGTTCCACTTCATGATTGTGTCCCACTTGTTGTTGATTCTTCACAAAAAAATACAGTTTTATATCTTTATGTTTGAAGCCTGAAATGTGGCAAAAGGTCGCAAAGTTCAAGGGGGCCGAATACTTTCGCAAGGCACTGTATATGCCGATTTTTGAACATTCGTAGAAAAATCTAGCTACTGACTCACACAGCATGTCATGATGAGCAGCAGGAGCCATCCTGGCGCACTATTCCAGCATGCATGTGCAAGCACGCACAGACACGCACACAGTCATCCTGGCACCACACACACACACACACACACACACACACAGACACAGACACAGACACACACACACACACACACACACACACACACACACACACACACACACACACACACACACACACACACACACAGACACAGACACAGACACACACACACACACACACACACACACATAGCAAGCTGAGCAATAGAGCCATCCTGGCACAACACACACACACACAGAGCACAAACTTGGAATAAACACCCCCTACTGGGCTGTCATACAGTATTGTCCTGATGTATTCCAGGGCCACACGGTGCAGTTGGAGCACCCTGGTGCAGTTGGAGCACCCTGGTGCAGTCAGCCTCCCCCAAATGAAATGTGAATCATCCCCTTGTGACAGCAGAGCCCCATCGTGCAGAGCCCCATCGTTTCCTCACACAGCCAGATCCTTCTCATCAAATTTGATCCCCCTGGTGCAGGAAGGTCCCTATCATGATGCTGATCCCCAGGTTAGAGTTGGGGTTGAAGCAAAGGCAAGTCCCACTGCCTCCAATCTCTGTAGCTACCATAGACATGAATATAGGACATTTCCTTGTATCCCCAGTGTTCTTGAGGAAGTGTCTGAGTGTAATTTCCCTGGACACTGAGACCTGTTAGATCTGGATCATTCCTGTCTCTCCCTGACAGAGCTGAGCTGTTTCATTTCTTCTTACGCTTCGCTTAAACACCCATCTCCACATGTCGGGCTCCTCAGGGGCCTTCCTTGGTTCTCACCTCTGCTGTCGTCTACCAGACAGATTATTTTCCTTTTTCTCAACCACATACAGTGCCTTGCGAAAGTATTCTGCCCCCTTGAACTTTGCGACCTTTTGCCACATTTCAGGCTTCAAACTGTCACGACTTCTACCGAAGGTAACTCCTCTCCCTGTTCGGGCGGCGCTCGGCGCTCGGCGTCGCCGGTCTACTAGCCACTACCGATCCCCTTTTCTTTTTCTGGTTGTTTTGTCTGTGTTCCTTTTCACACCTGGTTTTCAATTGCTTTGATTTCTGTGGGTATATAGGGCACCTGTTACCTGCCGTAATTTGTGCAGGATTAGACTTGTGTGTATTGCGTTCGATGGTATTTGATGTTTGTTGTTTTTTCGCTATTACGCACGTGTATGTAAAGTGTCGGAACTGTGTTAGTTCCTCCGTGTGTTTGCACGATTATTCGAGAGCGTAGTTTTGGGATTTTTGTTCTGTGCCGTTTGCATTGCTGGACTATATTATTAAACACGCTTCTCAGACATCCCTGCTCTCCTGCGCCTGACTCCTACACCTCTCACCAAGACGCATGTTATCACACAAACATAAAGATATAAAACTGTATTTTTTTGTGAAGAATCAACAACAAGTGGGACACAATCATGAAGTGGAACAACATTTATTGGATATTTCAAACTTTTTTAACAAATCAAAAACTGAAAAATTGGGCGTGCAAAATTATTCAGCCCCTTTACTTTCAGTGCAGCAAACTCTCTCCAGAAGTTCAGTGAGGATCTCTGAATGATCCAATGTTGACCTAAATGACTAATGATGATAAATACAATCCACCTGTGTGTCTCAGAGGTCCGTTAAAAGCGCAGAGAGCATCATGAAGAACAAGGAACACACCAGGCAGGTCCGAGATACTGTTGTGAAGAAGTTTAAAGCTGGATTTCGATACAAAACAATTTCCCAAGCTTTAAACATCCCAAGGAGCACTGTGCAAGCGATAATATTGAAATGGAAGGAGTATCAGACCACTGCAAATCTACCAAGACCTGGCCGTCCCTCAACTTTCAGCTCATACAAGGAGAAGACTGATCAGAGATGCAGCCAAGAGGCCCATGATCACTCTGGATGAACTGCAGAGATCTACAGCTGAGGTGGGAGACTCTGTCCATAGGACAACAATCAGTCGTATATTGCACAAATCTGGCCTTTATGGAAGAGTGGCAAGAAGAAAGCCATTTCTTAAAGATATCCATAAAAAGTGTTGTTTAAAGTTTGCCACAAGCCACCTGGGAGACACACCAAACATGTGGAAGAAGGTGCTCTGGTCAGATGAAACCAAAATTGAACATTTTGGCAACAATGCAAGAGGTTATGTTTGGCGTAAAAGCAACACAGCTCAACACCCTGAACACACCATCCCCACTGTCAAACATGGTGGTGGCAGCATCATGGTTTGGGCCTGCTTTTCTTCAGCAGGGACAGGGAAGATGGTTAAAATTGATGAGAAGATGGATGGAGCCAAATACAGGACCATTCTGGAAGAGTCTGCAAAAGACCTGAGACTGAGATGGAGATTTGTCTTCCAACAAGACAATGATCCAAAACATAAAGCAAAATCTACAATGGAATGGTTCAAAAATAAACATATCCAGGTGTTAGAATGGCCAAGTCAAAGTCCAGACCTGAATCCAATCGAGAATCTGTGGAAAGAACTGAAAAGTGCTGTTCACAAATGCTCTCCAACCAACCTCACTGAGCTCGAGCTGTTTTGCAAGGAGGAATGGGAAAAAATGTCAGTCTCTCGATGTGCAAAACTGATAGAGACATACCCCAAGCGACTTACAGCTGTAATCGCAGCAAAAGGTGGCGCTACAAAGTATTAACTTAAGGGGGCTGAATAATTTTGCACGCCCAATTTTTCAGTTTTTGATTTGTTAAAAAAGTTTGAAATATCCAATAAATGTCGTTCCACTTCATGATTGTGTCCCACTTGTTGTTGATTCTTCACAAAAAAATACAGTTTTATATCTTTATATTTGAAGCCTGAAATGTGGCAAAAGGTCGCAAAGTTCAAGGGGGCCGAATACTTTCGCAAGGCACTGTACACTGAGTGTTCAAAACATTCCATGACATAGACTGACCAGGTGAAATGTTTGGACCCGTTATTGATTTCACTTGTTAAATCCACTCCAATCAATGTAGACGAAGGGGAGGAGACACGTTAAACAAGGATTTTTAATCCTTGAGACATGGATTGTGTATGTGTGCCATTCAGAGGGTGAATGGGCAAGACAAAAGATTTAAGTGCCTTTGAAAGGGGTATGGTAGTATGTGCCAGGAGCACCGGTTTGAGTGTGTCAAGAACTCGAGCTTAGCAATTTCCTGTGTGTATTCAGAATGGTCCACCACCCAAAGGACATCCAGACAACTTGACACAGCTGTGGATAGCATTGGAGTCAACATGAAGCTTCGACACCTCGTAGAGTCCATGCCCCAACGAAAGGTGTTCCTAATGTTTTGTACACTCAGTGTATGAATAACGTCTCTTTTCAATCTATCGTGCCGACCCAAACCTCTATCCGATAACATGGCTGGTGGAAACCCAGAGGGGCATAGTAGCCATGCCTTGCCTAAATCAGACTGGACAAAATAATGTTTTGTACACGGTGTATATGACCACTATACTCACTGCCACCACCGCAAGGAGGCCTTCAGATATAATATATGGCCACTCTCACTCTACCTCCATGATGAGGCCATCAGATAAAGGACTATGGGACCACCAGCCCACCTGCACCCTGAGGCCTTTAGACATGACTACTCTTACTGCTACCTCCATGAGGAGGCCCTCGTGAATATATTGTATGACCACTCATTAAAACCTCTGAGCCTTCACCACACTGACTCATTCCTTCTCTCTCCTTTTGGCTTTTCCACTCTGTCTGAGGATGTTTTTGTTCCCACGCTACCTCTCTGTAACACCATGCAACAAGCCCACAGGGCTTTGTCAACAGTACTGGCTGAATTCACCAATAACAACATTACTCTCTACTTATCTACTGTGTTCATGATGCACTGCTACATTGTTAATGGTGATACACACATATCTACGCTAATGCTTAATGCATACTGACAGGTTTACCAATCTGGTTCTTACAAATGTGTTTTTTCTCTGCATAAAATTATACAGTGCTTCCTGCTGTCATTGTTTTGTGTAATCTCACATTTTAAAAGTGATGCTATATGCCAATGTGGTGCTATTGCATATGTAGGTGTGGGTTTGTGTGTGTGTGTGTGTGTGTGTGTGTGTGGGTGTGGGTGGGTGCGTTTATTGTTTGTCAATCAGATCCGTTTTTCAGAGATGTGTGGCTCTTTTTTAGTTTGTAGGAGTGTGTGTCAGATCTGTGTGTTAACTTTGTATTGTGTTTGTACATGTGGGTGTGTGGGAGTGTATTTATCAAATTTGTGTATTTACATTGAGTGTGTGTGTTTCAGATAAATACAGGGGAGGTGGATGCTTTACTGGGTCGGCTGCCCTGTACATTCAGACAGGAGTTGACGGGGGTAGGCGCCAGCCTGGAGAAACGCTGGAAGTTCTGTGGCTTCGAAGGCATCATGATCACATAGAGCATTACGGGGACACGGAGGAGGACATCACAGGGACACAGAAGAAACAGCATTGAGCTCAGGCTGAATTATTAGGACACTGTACTGGACCGGTACTGGTCCCTGAGACGTTGCTCACCGGTCCCTGCGATGGTTAACTGGCCTTGGTTTAGTCAGTTCTTAAGAGCTAGTTATAATGTAAACAGTTTGCTGGTCCTAGGTATAAATAAGGTTGAGAAACACTGGCATAGAGCTCTGGCTGTATTATTAGGACACAGAAGTAAAAACATAGAGCTCAGGCTGCAGAGCAGGCTGTGACACTGAGGAAACAGCCTCTCTGTATGAGTGACAGAGAGGGTGACTCGTCTCCAGGGTGATGGAGATCTCTATAACACCACCAAATCCACAATGCTCTTCTTTTTATTCCCAATTTTGCAAAGCCTCATGGGATAGAACACCACATTGGGAGTCCCAAAGGAGTATCAGTCCGACGGCGCCAGGGCATTGGCTGTTTGTCCTTCACATGGGCGGACCAGACCATTCCCAGAGCCTCTAATTGGTTAACTCTGCTGTCACTCAGCTAGGAATGCTACCCAAGGAGGTTATCAGGATCTGCTGAACATTTTCCACCTCCCACCCCTCTGGCCTCTCTCACTCTCTCTTTTTTTGTTCCTTGTTTTTATAATTCTATGAATAAAAATCAATATGTTTCTTAATTTTCTGTAAAGGCTGTTAACAGTTGCATATATTGATTTGTTTTACTACTCTGTAAATGCTTGGATGATATTTTTAAATAAAAAATAAAAGCAATCTGAAGAATTGAGAATAGAGTTTTATTGAATAGAGTTTTTCTCACTGGCGCTTAGGCTATATGCTTGTATATGCAATGTGTGTAGATGTGGTATGTAGCGTGAGTGTGAGTAAACTGCTAATCCAAGTCCCCAGCCACATGAGGAACCTTCAGCGTGCCAGCCTCCGGACATGAAGTCTCAGAGGTACACACTCTCTCTCTCGCTCGCTCTCTCCTTTTCTCACATACATACACACACACTCTCTCTATCACGCGCACACGCACACAGAGCAAAACGCAACTGCGACACTCCATTATGCCTGTGGCCAGCCATAACTGGAGAGATGCCTGAGACCGTAAGTGACTTGAGGCCACCTTTTGTGATGCTGGTTTTCTTCCCTCTTAGCTCTGGCCAAGGCAAATCATCACACTTACAGAGATACACACTCTTGGGATCATCTTAATGAAGTATACAGACTTAATGAAGGCTGTATCACAACCAGCCGTGATTGGGAGTGCCATAGGGCAGCGCATAATTGGCTCAGCTTCGTCCGGGCTTGGCCGGTGTAGGCCGTCATTGTAAATAAGAATTTGTTCTGAACTGGCTTGCTTAGTTAAATAAAGGTTTAATAAAACAGTTTATTTTTATTTTTACTAATTATCTAATTATAGGAAGGTGTATGTGTGTCTGCATGTGTGAGAATATGTGCTTGTCTGGGTGAGCATACAGTGCCTTGCGAAAGTATTCGGCCCCCTTGAACTTTGCGACCTTTTGCCACATTTCAGGCTTCAAACATAAAGATATAAAACTGTATTTTTTGTGAAGAATCAACAACAAGTGGGACACAATCATGAAGTGGAACGACATTTATTGGATATTTCAAACTTTTTTAACAAATCAAAAACTGAAAAATTGGGCGTGCAAAATTATTCAGCCCCCTTAAGTTAATACTTTGTAGCGCCACCTTTTGCTGCGATTACAGCTGTAAGTCGCTTGGGGTATGTCTCTATCAGTTTTGCACATCGAGAGACTGAAATGTTTTCCCGTTCCTCCTTGCAAAACAGCTCGAGCTCAGTGAGGTTGGATGGAGAGCATTTGTGAACAGCAGTTTTCAGTTCTTTCCACAGATTCTCGATTGGATTCAGGTCTGGACTTTGACTTGGCCATTCTAACACCTGGATATGTTTATTTTTGAACCATTCCATTGTAGATTTTGCTTTATGTTTTGGATCATTGTTTTGTTGGAAGACAAATCTCCGTCCCAGTCTCAGGTCTTTTGCAGACTCCATCAGGTTTTCTTCCAGAATGGTCCTGTATTTGGCTCCATCCATCTTCCCATCAATTTTAACCATCTTCCCTGTCCCTGCTGAAGAAAAGCAGGCCCAAACCATGATGCTGCCACCACCATGTTTGACAGTGGGGATGGTGTGTTCAGCTGTGTTGCTTTTACGCCAAACATAACGTTTTGCATTGTTGCCAAAAAGTTCAATTTTGGTTTCATCTGACCAGAGCACTTTCTTCCACATGTTTGGTGTGTCTCCCAGGTGGCTTGTTGCAAACTTTAAACAACACTTTTTATGGATATCTTTAAGAAATGGCTTTCTTCTTGCCACTCTTCCATAAAGGCCAGATTTGTGCAATATACGACTGATTGTTGTCATATGGACAGAGTTCCCCCACCTCAGCTGTAGAACTCTGCAGTTCATCCAGAGTGATCATGGGCCTCTTGGCTGCATCTCTGATCTGGTCTTCTCCTTGTATGAGCTGAAAGTTTAGAGGAACGGCCAGGTCTTGGTAGATTTGCAGTGGTCTGATACTCCTTCCATTTCAATATTATCGCTTGCACAGTGTTCCTTGGGATGTTTAAAGCTTGGGAAATCTTTTTGTATCCAAATCCGGCTTTAAACTTCTTCACAACAGTATCTCGGACCTGCCTGGTGTGTTCCTTGTTCTTCATGATGCTCTCTGCGCTTTTGACGGACCTCTGAGACTATCACAGTGCAGGTGCATTTATACGGAGACTTGATTACACACAGGTGGATTGTATTTATCATCATTAGTCATTTAGGTCAACATTGGATCATTCAGAGATCCTCACTGAACTTCTGGAGAGAGTTTGCTGCACTGAAAGTAAAGGGGCTGAATAATTTTGCACGCCCAATTTTTCAGTTTTTGGTTTGTTAAAAAAGTTTGAAATATCCAATAAATGTCGTTCCACTTCATGATTGTGTCCCACTTGTTGTTGATTCTTCACAAAAAAATACAGTTTTATATCTTTATGTTTGAAGCCTGAAATGTGGCAAAAGGTCTCAAAGTTCAAGGGGGCCGAATACTTTCGCAAGGCACTGTACATACATGTGTGTGTCTATAGAAGCCAGTTTTATAACAAAATAGAGGTTGCCCCTCCAGGTTGAATCCTGGCAGCGAGAACCTGGAAGTTCTTCCCAAAAGCCAGCGAGAGCGTTCCAAATCCAATTTGTCTGCACGCTCTCTTCCCCTGTTTTACTTGGGGAAACCAAATGTTTACGACACACGATTTGCGCTCATCAGCCTCCGCCTTCTCCTAAGGCCTTGTGAATAAAACATCAAGTCCACGAGCTTGTCAGAACACCATCCATCCTACCTGAATTAATAATAGGTATTGAGTTGGTTTTCCCCCTGCAAGACTCCCTTCTATACATATTCAATTGTCTTGGCATGTACAGTGCCTTGCGAAAGTATTCGGCCCCCTTGAACTTTGCGACCTTTTGACACATTTCAGGCTTCAAACATAAAGATATAAAACTGTATTTTTTTGTGAAGAATCAACAACAATAATTTTGCACGCCCAATTTTTCAGTTTTTGATTTGTTAAAAAAGTTTGAAATATCCAATAAATGTCGTTCCACTTCATGATTGTGTCCCACTTGTTGTTGAACCCAATCAAGCCGCACTGCTTCTTGACACAATGCCCATCCAACCCGGAAGCCAGCCGCACCAATGTGCAGGAGGAAACACCGGAGGAAGCCCACCACCGGAGTTGCTAGTGCCCGATGAGACAAAGATATCCCTGCCGGCCAAACCTTCCCTAACCCGGACGACCCTGGGCCAATTGTGCGCCACCCCATGGGCCTCCGGGTCGCAGCCGGCTGCGACAGATTCTGGGCTCAAACCCAGAGTTGTCCGGGTTAGGGAGGGTTTGGCCGGCAGGGATATCTTTGTCTCAGTTTGTCTCAGTGGTTGAATCTGGTTATGTTCATACAAATATTTACACACAGTGAGAGGACGTTTATTTTTTTGCTGAGTTTATGTAGCTTAAGAAACAAGGTTCATGAAATCAATAATTTGCTAGTAACAGATTACATTCATATTCTGACAATCTCTGAAACAAACTTAGATAATACCTTTGATGATACAGTGGTAGCAATATATGGTTATGAGATATACAGAAAAGACAAATGCCAGAGGTGGAGAGGTGGCCGTTTATATTCAGAACCACATTCCTGTAAAGTTTAGAGAGGATCTCATGTTAAATACTGCTGAAGTAATATGGCTACAGGTTCATCTGCCTCACCTAAAGCCCTTTCTGGTGGGAAGCTGCTATAAACCACCAAGTGCTAACAGTCAGTATCTGGATAACGTGTGAAATGGTTGATAATGTATGTGATATCAACAGAAAAGTATATTTTCTGGATGATTTAAATATTGACTGGCTTTCATCAGGCTGCTCACTAAAGAGAAAGCTTCAAACTATAACTAGTGCCTGCAACCTGGTTCAGGTTATCAGTCAACCTACTCATGGTAGTTACAAACAGCACAGGAATGAAATCATCATGTATTGATCACATCTGTTACTTAAATTATTTTTTCATTTGTAAGATTAGCAAATTTAGGCATGACATGCCAGCAACAAACGCTGACACTACACACCCAAGTATATCTGACCAAATTGTGAAAGATAAGCATTGTAATTTTGAATTCCGTAAAGAGTGTGGAAGAGGTGAAACAATTATTGTTGTCTCTCAACAATGACAAGCCACCAGGGCCTGACAACTTGGATGGAAAATTACTGAGGAGAACAGTGGACAATATTGCCATATCTTCCATTTGCTTTTTGAGAAAAGCTGATGACTCAACACTATACACGTAGTTTCAGAATGGGTGACAAGGAAAAAGTTTGTCCTAAATATTTCAAAAACTAAAAGCATTGTATTTGGGACTAAACCCTAAACCTCAACTAAATCTTGTATGGAATCATGTGGAAATTGAGAAAGTTGAGGTGTCTAAACTGCTTGGAGTAACCACTGTCATGGTCAAAACATTGATACAACAGTAGCTAAGATGAGAAGTCTGTCCATAATAAAGCTTTAGGCACTGCATCTCAGTGCTGAAGGCGTCACTACAGACCCTGGTTCGATTCCAGGCTGCATCACAACTGGCCGCGATTGGGAGTCGCACAATTGTCCTTGCGTCATCCGGTTTAGGGTTTGGCCAGGGTAGGCCATCATCAGGGTAGGCCATCAAATAAATTGTTCTTAACTGACTTGCCTGGTTAAATAAAGGTTAAATGAAAATAAATAGTTTTGTTGCACCTGGACTACTGTTCAGTCGTTTGGTCAGGTGCCATAAGGCGGGACTAAGGAAAGTTGCAATTGGCTCAGAACAGGGCAGCACAGCTTGCCCTTAGATGTACACAGAAAGCTAACATTAATTGCATGACAATCTCTCCTGGCTCAAAGTGGAGGAGAGATGGACTTCATCACTGCATGTATTTGTGAGAATGCACCGAGCTTTCTGTTTGAACTACTGGCACACAGCTCAGTCCCCAAATCCAGAACAGACTATGGGAGGAGCACAGTACTACATATAGCCATGGAACTCCATTCCACATCAAGTAAATCATGCAAGCAGTAAAATTATATTTAACAAAACAGATAAAAACATCTTATGGAACATCAGGGACTGTGAAGCAACACAAACATAGGCACAGACACATGCATACAAACACACAACATACTCACTGCACAAACGTACACATTGATTTTATGTTGTAGAGTAGGGGCCTGAGGGCACACCTTAATGTGTTTTGAAATCTGTTGTGAATGTATTGTAATGCTGGATGCCAGGAACGGAGTAGCTGCAGCAGCTAATGGGATCCATAATAAATATAAATAAAAATACCATACAAAACATACAGGGAGCATAGATTGTTTTGGAAACAAAAGCATTAATTTCATTTCTATTTTGCAGGAGCTGAAGTTGCAGGCTCTCGGTGCCCTTTAGACAGAGAGATGCAGACAGACAGACACTGATCTGTGCCTCACTCCACTGGGCTTTCTGCTTCCCCTTCAAGCACTATAAAGTATACATTACATGACCGACAGTATGTGGACAGCTGCTCGTCGAACATCTCATTCCAAAATCTTGGACATTAATATGGAGTTGGTCCCCCTTTGGTGCCATAACAGGCTCCACTCTTCTGGGAAGGCTTTCCACTAGATGTTTGAACATTGCTTCGGTGACTTGCTTCCGTTTAGCCACAAAATCATTAGTGAGGTCGGGCACTGATGTTGGGCGATTAGTCTGCGTTTCGATTCATCCCAAAGGTGTTCGATAAGGTTGAGGTCAGGGTTCAGTGCAGGCCAGTTGTCACGGCTCCTCCTCTGCATTGCAGGGGCAGTTCCTCCTGCAGGCAGAGGAGGGTCGTTAGTGATTGGAGTCACCTGGGATCAGAGTATTTAAACTGTCACTAATTACCCCTTTCTCTCTCTCCGCTCCTCCAGGTATGAACCTGTTTTGTTTGTTCTTTTGTAGTTTTGCATAGTTTTCACTCAGTCATTCACACACACAGATTCATGCATTCATGCACTTTGCATACACCTTACATTATGATACTTCCACACCTCATTCCTTTTTCTTAGTTTAAAGTTAATAGTTTTGTTTTACAATAAAGAACATTTTTTAATTGGCCTATACCTGTTGTTCGCGTCCCCTCATTTTTGCAACAGGCTATGAGCCTAAGTATTCCACACCGATCTCAACAAACCATTTGTGTATGGACTTCGCTTTGTATGCGGGGTCATTGTCATGCTGAAACAGGAAAGGGCCTTCCCTAAACTGTTTCCACAAAATTGGAAGCACAGAATTATGTAGAATGTCATTGTATGCTGTAGCATTAAGATTTCCCTTCACTGTAACTAAGGGGCCTTGCCCGAACCATGAAAAACAGCCCCAGACCATTATTCCTTTTCCACCGTTATTGCTTCTAGATGTTTCCACTTCACAATAACAGCACTTACAGTTGATCGGGGCAGCTCTAGCATGGCAGAAATTTGACGAACTGACTTGTTGGAAAGGTGGCATCCTATACACCTGTCAGCAACAGGTGTGGCTAAAATAGCCAATTACACTGATTTGAAGTGGTGTCCACATACTTTTGTATAAATAGTGTATCTTGTCATATGACGGTGCAGTTGACAGATGCTTCAGTACTCGCCCACAACAGGGTTTCCCAACCTCGGTCCTGGGGTCTCCCCTGGGTTCAGGTTTAGTTTTTGACCTAGCACTGCATAGCTGATTCAAATATCCAACTGCTTATCAAGCTTTCATTATATGAATCATTTGTCTAGGGCAAAAAACTAAATGTGCACCCAGAGTGGGCCCCAGGACCGAGTTTAGGAAACCCTGTCCTACAACAACAGGCTCCGATGATAATACTGACCGTTTCTATCCACACTGGAGTTGCAGTGTTCTGTCAAGCCCAATCTCCCTGTAGACTTGATGCCTCTGTTAGACAGGAGCCATGAATAATTAATATTTTCAGACTTGAGTGACATTTTCGGGGAACCCCATGCAAAGGAGGTCAACACAGCCTAATTAAGGGATCTCGGCCTAAATCCGCTAGTGGTCACCGGTGATGTGTTTTCCATTTGGGGTTGTCTTATCACCGTACCGGAGAGAGTTTATCATTAATTAAATCCAAGGGGGATTCAAGATTCATCCAAAAGCTATTCAAGGGTGCCAGCGAGCCTGGTCAGCCACTAGTGGACTTCATGGATCTCTATTATCGTCTGGACTTGAGGTGCACAGCAGGCAATTACACTCCTGTCCCCCGGCGACTGGTGCTTGCATAAAACATACTTCCTGATGTTGCACCACACATTCAGCCAGGGGTTAACAACAGACTGCTGCAACCTGATTGGCTGAACATCAGGAAGTAGCATTCCTAGACATTGGAAAATGGTGTTTAATAAAGAAAGTATGCATATTTGCCCAGTTTTATCCCGTCTTCTTCCATTAAATGTAGTTAAGGAGGAAATTGAAGCCTTTGCTGTCTGAATGTTTTATGTACGAACCGGTCGCCAGGGGACACGAGGGTATTACAGGCTACAAAAGCTGATGCGCACATTTCCCCTCTTTGGATGATGAATCTACAGAAGGTGATGTTCGGAAGATGTCCTAGAGCAGCTTCCCTCATTCTGCTCGAGTTGTTTTGAATAACAAATACAGGAGCCTTTATCTCAGAGGCTGTGGTGTCAAACAATGAATACCCCAGAGTGTCATAAAATAGTTTAAATCCTTTTAAGACATTCAAGTTGTGTGTGAAAGGAGTTATTGGATGTGAGACGATAAGGTTATTTTGGGAGATATGACATGCTTGAGATAATTCTAATTACTCCAGTCGCTATGTCACTTCCTTAAGCCATCGAGATCCAGTTAATTATAAACATGGTCTCCCCTGAGTGTGTGTGTGTGTGGTGTGTGTGTTTGCATATTTGTGGTTGCAGCTTATGTGTGTTTAGGGGTGTGAAACTTGAGGGTACTTCAGAAAAGTTGGAAAACTGTTCGAAGGGCATGGCTCCATTTTTCCCCGTGACCCCTAACCTGACTTTCCAGGCTGAGCAGGGTTGGCAGAAACAGAAAGCATCACATTTTCAGGCTTTGCGTCTTCTTATCTTTTCCCCTAAAAAGCGGATGTATCTGTTTTTTTACAACCCGCTGAGGGTGCATGGCCCATCAAGGCCGCTACACACAGTGTGATTTTCTACATAGTTCTACATACTTTAGTGCGCTCAAATTTTGGGACTACACGACTCTCCGTCGCTCTCTTTGTGTAGGGTGTGTAGGGCCCTTAACAAAGCCCATCTGTAAACAACTCTGAGACGGAAGCTGCCAGTGACCCTACTGCACACAAAATGCTATACAATATAGAATTCAGATAACCCACTGAAAAGTCCTCACATGAGGTGGTGAGTCAATAACGCCCCCTATGGGCCACAAATGCATCTACATAACAATATAATATATTCCACAGCTGTGATGGTGATTTGCTATGGCAGCTGGTACAGTGCCTTCAGAAACTATTCACACCCTTTCCATTTTGTTGTGTTACAGCATGAATTTAAAATGCATTAAATGTCGATTTTTTTTGTCACTGGCCTACACGCATACCCCATAATTTCAAAGTGGAATTATGTTTTTCAAAATGTTTACAAATTAATTTAAAATGAAATGAAATGAAATGACTAGTCAATAAGTATTCAACCCCTTTGTTATGGCAAGCCTAAATAACTTCAGGAGTACACATGTTCTTAACAAGTCACATAAGTTGCATGGACTCACTCTGTGTGCAATAATAGTGTTTACCATGATTTTTTGAACGACTACCTCATCTTTGTATCCCACACATACATTTGTCTGTAAGGTCCCTCAGTCGAGCAGTGAATTTCAAACACAGATTCAACAACAAAGACCAGGGAGGTTTTCCAATACCTTGCAAAAAAGGGCACTTATTGGTAGATGGGTAAACACTTTTAAAAGGTAGACATGGAATATTACTTTAAGCATGCAGAAGTTATTTGATTTTGATTTGATTTATTAGGATACCCATTAGCCGATCCCAGTGGTGGCAGCTAGTCTTGCTGGGGTCCAACATATAAAATAAATAAAAAGACAGACAAAAGACTTTACATACATACATACAATTTACATACATTTAAAAACATGAACATGTAGTGTGCTTGCATGTGCATCTATCAGTTATGAATATAGTACATGTCAGTGTTTCTTTAGCTATTTTTTGAGATGGAATGCACTCGTGCAGTTCCATGCACTCATGGCTCTGTGTAATACTGTACGTTTCCTTGAATTTGTTCTGGACCTGGAGATTGTGAAAAGACCCCTGGTGGCATGTCTGGTGGGGTCAGTGTGTGTGTCAGTGCTGTGTGTATGTTGACTATGCAAACAATTTGGTTTCTTATAAAAACATGAAGTGATGCTGTTAGTCTTCCCTCCACTCTTAGCCAAAAGAGACTGGCATCCATAGTATTAATATTAGCACTCTGATTACAATGACTAGCAAGACGTGCTGCTCTGTTCTGGGCCAGCTGTAGCTTAACTAGGTCTTACTTTACAGTACTTACTTTGCAGACCATTTGATTGGACAATAACCTATATAAGATAAAACTATAGCCTGCAGGACTTGCTTTGTAGAGTGTGGTGTAAAAAAAAAGAAGCTGTGCACCAATTCATTTTGTCTCCTCCACTTGTTCAACAGCCACACCATTCATTACCATGCTCAGTTGAGGTCTAGAACTTAGGGAATGATTTGTACCAAATACTATGCAGTTTATTACTGACCACACATTCCAAAACTGACTTTAACTCTTTAAGGGCTTCAGTGACTTCATTAGCTGTGGTGGCTGACATACAGTACCAGTCAAACATTTTGAAACGTCGACTCTTTCAAGGGTTTTTCTTTATTTTTACTATTTTCTACATTGTAGAATAATAGTGTAGACATCAAAACTATGAAATAACACATGGAATCATGTAGTAACCAAAAAATTGTTAAACAAATCAAAATATATTTTAGATTCTTTAAAGTAGCCACCCTTTGCCTTGATGACAGCGCTGCACACTCTTGACAGACCGAGTGAAGGAAGAGCAATACCTTTTAATCAAATGGGTCTTGCAGCGCTTTGGGATGCCCCACACACGGAGACAGAACCGACCTGGACACAACATAACACACAGCATAAATTAATGCACTGTTTACACAACCTATGGTAGCCAGGACCACTATCACACTATCACCAATAGGTACAACAACAGTGTCACATCAAAAGTGACAGGCTCATGGTGCTGAAAGGACAGTGACCGTAATACCTGTGCACTCCATGGCACTGATTGCGAGACCATTTTGGTCAAACATAGACATGGCTGATAGACAGGCAACAGCAGTCACACACAGCATCAAATAGAGTTAAAGAGTAAGCAACCCATTCACTCCAGTAGACCCAGTGGAATCATAATACAAAAACAACCATTTCATGTCCAAAATGAAATGAACAAACCAGCTATTAATTCCCATTGCAAATATATTTTGTCATGCTCATCACACGACCTGGTGATCTACAGTTTAAATGCAACAATGTTTTCCTGAATCGGGTCACATTTATGCTTGCTCTGGAAATGCGATCCGGAGGCTTGCAGAGGCTAAATTGAGGTCTGTACCACATTGACATGCATTATTTTCTCTTGCGTGCTCTTCTTCTTCTTCTTCTTTAAGGTTTTATGGCAGACTACAAGCTATTTATGTATTGCCACCACCTATTGTATTGGCTGTTTATTAGCCTACTATTCTGTATTATAAATTCAGTATCTCAGTAGTATCTCAGCCTTCGAAGGAGAAAAAAAACAGTGATTGGTTCATTTCTCACTTATCATCAGCATACATGGACACACATGCTCTGTTTATGGCCAGTGGCAAGTCATTTGTAAAAATACAAAAAGAGTAGAGGGCCGAGAGAGCTGGCTTGCGTAACACCACACTTTACATGTTTGACATTAGAGAAGCTTCCATTAAAGAAAACCCTTTGAGTTCTGTTCGATAGATAGCTCTGAATGGCAGAGGTTAAAAAGCCATAACAGATACATTTTCTCAACAACAGTTTATGGTCAATAATATCAAAAGGCTGCACTGAAATCAGTACAGCTCCCACAATCTTCTTATTATCAATTTATTTCAACCAATCATCAGTAATTTGTCAGTGCAGTACATATTGAATGCCCTTCTCTATAAGCAAGCTGAAAGTCTATTGATAATTTGACGGGCAGCCCCCAGGAGGTAAGGGTAGGTAACAACACATCTGCCACACTGATCCTCAACACGGGGGCCACTCAGGATTGCATGACCAGGCACACATCCAACACCATCATTAAGTTTGCCGAGGAAACAAAAGCGGTAGGCCTGATCACCGACAACGATGAGAGACAGCCTATAGGGAGGAGGTCAGAGACCTGGCCGTGTTGTGCCAGGACAACAACCTCTCCCTTAACATGATCAAGACAAAGGAGATAATTGTGGACTGAGCACGCCCCCATTCTCATCGACAGGGTACAGCGGAGGAGCAGGTTGAGAGCTTCAAGTTCCTTGGTGTCCACATCACCAACAAACTAACATGGTCCAAGCACACCAAAACAGGAGGGCATGACAAAACCTATTCCCCTTCAGGAGACTGAAAAGATTTGGCATGAGTCCTCAGATCCTCAAAAGATTATACAGCTGCACCATCGAGAGCACTGGTTGCATCACTGCCTGGTATGGCAACTGCTCAGCCTCCGACTGCAAGGCACAACAAAGAGTAGTGCGTACGGCCCAGTACATCCTGCCATCCAGGACCTCTATACCAGGCGGTGTCAGAGGAAGGCCCTAAAAATTGTTAAAGATTCCAGCCACCTTAGTCATAGACTGTTCTCTTAGCTATCACATGGCAAGCAGTACCGGAAAGCCAAGTCTGGGTCCAAGAGGCTTCTAAACAGCTTCTACCCCCAAGCCATAAGACTCCTGAACATCTAATCAAACGGCTTCCCAGACTATTTGCATTACCCCCCCCCCCCCTCTTTACGCTGCTGCTACTCTCTGTTTATTATCTATGCATAGTCACTTTAATAACTCTAACTACATGTACAAATTGCCTCCATTACCTCGACTAACTTGTGCCCCGCACATTGACTCTGTACCGGTACCCCTTGTGTATAGCCTCACTATCGTTATTTTACTAATGCTCTTCAATGCTCTTGTTACTTTTATTTCCCTTTTTTCCTTTTTTTTTCTTAAAACAGCATTGTTGGTTAATGGCTTACTACAGCATTTCACTTTAAAGTCTACACCTGTTGTATTCGGCGCATGTGACAAATAAAACTTGATTTATTTGTATTTGGTCAAACACTTTTTTCAACAGCTTCCCTCCAGGCCTGAGGACAAACACTTTCCTCTTGGCTCAGATTAAAGATATGACAGATAGGAGTGGCTATAGACCGTGGCAACCTGTCATTCAGGGCAATGTTTGTTTTTTTAGCCTTTTTTGCATGTTATTTTGCATGTTAATACATGTCACATATCAGTTTGCAAACAATCATTGAGTTAATAAAGCCGCATACAAACATGGTCTCTTTTTTACTTTCTTGAGTAAGGCAGCTCCAAAATGCAGGTGTTTCAGCCTAGCTCAGTGCTTTCTGTGGTGGTGGGGCAGCCAGTGGAAATAGGAGCTCGTAATGTTCTCTAGTTGCGCCATGATTGGCTCAGTGTTCTGTCCCTCATAGAGACACTACGTCACCGCAAAATCTACAGGGAGAGCTCTACAATTCAAGCCCCTTGGGTGCTGCCATAGTGTTACATTAGAAGTGCCCATCCAAGAAGGCTCAAGGTCATTTGCCAGAGATAAAATGTCAAATCAAGTTATATCTACAGTAGCTTTGATTGGACTGATCATGTCAATATCATACTTTCGAAATCTTACCTAGCAGTCATCTTGAATCAAGTCGACAATCTACTGGCAAATCCTTTTCAACCCTTGTCATTTGAGTAAAAATTATGAAGAGAAATTATAGATAAAAAGTATCGGTACTCATAGGCCACTGGACATAAACATTACACAACAAGTTGGAAATCACAAATTCAACAATGAGTGGTTTGGAAGGAATCAGTGACTAACTGCAAGCATTGCAAAGCAATCACTAGTCTGCTATTCAGTGGAGTGGGTGTGTGGTCCAAGTCTGGGTATAAGGTTCTCATTTCCAAGCTTAAAAGGACAAACATTAAACACCATAGGCCAGAAAAGTTTGAATACATTGGCCATGCTGTCAATCCAACATGACTTCTGCCGCATTCAAAACAATTGGAAACTCGGAACTGGGAAATCACAGACTTCAGTGATTTCAAAACAACTGGGAACTCCGACTGAGAAAATACATTTTGAATTCAGAATTCTAAGTCGGGAACTCGGCCTCTTTCTAGAGCTCCGACCTGAAGATCACTGACGTCATGATTCAACGTTGTTTTTTTCCCAGAGTTTCCAGTTGGCCTGAAAGCACTATAAATCCAGAGAACCCAGACTTTGATGACAAAGTTTGATGATAAAACTTGCCCTCGAAGGACCACCGCGCCACCTTCCTGTTCAAGTGAGCACAGCACAACAAGTTGAGTCCAAAAATGTCTTGTATGCTGCTGCATAAATTATGTAATATGCCAGGGAGATATGCATACTGTAGATAATAAAGTAATACTAAGGTGTATGTTGTGTAGTAAGCTGTTAGTAGCCCATGTGCCTCACCCTAATAATTTTGTCCCTTTTCCCCTCATAATTTAGCCGACTGTTCTGACTTGGTAGTGCACATGTAGCCTATGTTTTTAGAGAAATGTCATCCTTGACTATTGTAAGAGCTTTCATTGTCTGCTTATATGCCCCCTTTATTTAGCCTACAGTTCTGACTTGTACAGGGAGAATACTGTAAGAATGGCCCATGTTCTGAATTCTGTCGCTGTACATTTCAAAAGTCCTGAACAAAAAGCTATATTGACTATGTCCGTCCTAGCTCGCTCATTAATGTCTTAATGTCTTAATTGCCTCTTACATTGTCCCCTTATGCCATAGTTTGTACATCTCAATTGTCAGTAAAAAACACATTTGTTTAAGCAAGTCAGCTCTGTTTATTTTAAGGCAGGAAATGAGGCTTAATTAACTGTTTCACTGCCAGACAAGGCTCCGCTGATAGCCAGGTGGTAATGATTCACTCCATCGTGCTGAAAATAATGTTCTGCTGTTGGGACAGCTTTATGTAGGACCTAACAGTTTGTGGTCACCATTTGTCACTGTTATAGTGCCATTAATGTATTGTTTAGCGTTGTGTTGTGTAGTGGCTTTGCTGGCATGCGTCTAAAACATTGTTTTTTTTGCCCCACCAAGATTTACATGCTAAAATTGCCACTGGCCATAGACAGCTACCAGCTTTCTATCTAAGCTACCAATGCCAGGAGGTTCAAACTTACAATGCTTTTTTTCAGTATTTGTTTTTTGTTATGTATGAATAAGATTCGTTGTTGGCATTTCCTGCCTAAGTTTAACCACTTTGCCAATGAAGTAATCATTAAAATAATTAGCAACATCAAATGGTCTTGTGACGAATAAGACATCTGATTCAATGAAAGATGGAGTTGAATGTCTTTCTGCCCATAATTTCATTTAAAGTACTAGTTCTTTATATCATTGATCTCGGCTCATAATATAGTTTCTTGTTTTTGTTAAGTTTAGTCACTTTTATTTCTCAATTTGCAGTAAGTCAGCCAGTCAAATGGGCAGCCAGACTTATTAGCCAATCCTTTTTTTCCCCAAGAAGTTATTAATTCCACGTTGGATGGTGTATCAATACACCCAGTTACTACAAAGATACTGGCATCCTTCCTAACTCAGTTGCTGGAGAGGAAGGAAACCGCTCAGGGATTTCACCGTGACCGTAAACAGTTAGTGTTCAATGGCTGTGATAGGAGAAAACTGAGGACATATCAACAACACTGTAGTTACTCCACAATACTATCCTAATTGACAGAGGGAAAAGAAGGAACCCTGTACAGAATAAAATATTCCAAAACATGCATCCTGTTTGCAACAAGGCACTAAAGTAATACTGCAAAAATTGTGGCAACGGAATAAACTTTTAGTCCTGAATACAACGTTTTACCTTTTGGGCAATTCGAAAACAACAAATTGCTGTGTACCACTCTCCATATTTTCAAGTATAGTGGTGGCTGCATCATGTTATGGACATACTTGTAATCGTTTAGGACTGGGGAGTTGTTTAGGATAAATAATAAACGGAATGGACCTAAGCACAGACAAAATCCTAGAGGAAACACTGGTTCAGTCTGATTTGAACCAGACAATGGGAGATTAACTCACCTTTCAGCAGGAATAACACAAGGCCAAATCTACACTGGAGTTGCTTACCAAGAAGACCGTGAATGTAACTGAGGGGCCAAGTCACAGTTTTGTCTTCAATCTAATTGAAAATCTATGGCAAAACCTGGTTGTCTAACAATGATCAGCAACCCATTTGACAGAGCTTGAAGAATTTGGGGCAAATGTGGAATAAGGGTATGAATACTTTCTGAAGGAAAACTTTTAGAGAGCTGCTCACGTGGACTCATGTCTCAATAAACCCTGCACAGAGCTCATTAATTTATGTATGCGCAGAAAGGGACTTTAAAAATCACAGTGTTCTCCAAGAGCCGGTGCTGCAGCAGAGACAGAGCACAGCCAGCACAGCGAGCACCACTCCAGAAACCCGTGCCCACGGCGGGCAAATGGAACGGTGTCTTAGAAATTGCAGACTATTGAATATTAAAGCTTGGACTGAAGAGATGTATATTTCTTTGAGGATACTAGTGGGAGAGAGCAGCCAATCTGTGCTTTGCACAAAGATCTTCTTGAATTATTTATATTCGGTTGAATAATTATTATCACCTCCAGACTTTGAATGACAGGTATGTTTTTGGCCGCTGTGCTTTCTTAGCTGGCACATAATACAGTATAATGTAGGCTACAAGCTTGGTGAAAGGGTGCATGTCAATAGTCTAAAGTGGCTTTCTCTCCTTGTCTTTATTCTTTCATTCTATAACATAGAATAAGTGGAATGTCCATCAGTTATCCACTCTCACCAGTCCAGTTGCTTCACATCAGTGCAGAGGACGGTAATGAGAAAAATAGAGAAAGCCAATCGAGACTACTGAGATGTACACATGGAGGGAGAATCTGTCAAAAACCATATTGAAGATTCCCAGGGAGAGAGTTGTATTGTCAGTTGTCTCTGTGTGTGCATGCAGTTGGGTACAATCGTGTTATTTTTTCTTACCCATTAATCAGTGTAATGACCACCCTGCACTGCACCTAAGGTGTGTTTGATTTTAAATGCCATCCCAGTGGTGCCAGCCCTAATGCCAGGGAGATGGCATAATGTAGCATGGCACAGTGCCTAACTGCACCTAATGAGTGATGTCAATACGCCTATTAGAATTGCCTGATCTTTTGCAGAAGAAGAGGAAACTGTGTTTGTACAGGAGGCAATTATGTGCACCAAAAGAAAGATGCTCGGGGTCCCTGCTCATCTGCGTGAACGTGCATTAGGCATCCTGCAAGGAGGGATGAGGACCGCAGATGTGGCTAGAGCAATAAATTGCAATGTCCGTACTGTGAGACGCCTAAGACAGCGCTACAGGGAGACGGGACGGACAGCTGATCGTCCTCGCAGTGGCAGACCACATTTAACAACACCTGCACAGGATTGGTACATCTGAACATCACACCTGCGGGACAGATACATGATGGCAACAACAACTGCCCGAGTTACACCAGGGACGAACAATCCCTCCATCCGTGCTCAGACTGTCCGCAATAGACTGAGAGAGGCTGGACCTGTTGTAAGGCAGGTCCACTCCAGACATCACCGGCAACAACGTTGCCGATGGGTACACAACCACCGTCGCTGGACCAGACAGGACTGGCAAAAAGTGCTCTTCACTGACGAGTAGCGGTTTTGTCTCACCAGGGGTGATGGTCAGATTCCCGTTTATCGTCGAAGGAATGAGCGTTACACCGAGGCATATACTCTGAAGCGGGATCGATTTGGTGGTGGAGGGTCCGTCATGGTCTGGGCCGGTGTGTCACAGCATCATCGGACTGAGCTTGTTGTCATTGCAGGCAATCTCTACGCTGTGCATTACAGGGAAGACATCCTCCTCCCTCATGTGGTACCCTTCCTGCAGGCTCATCCTGACAATGACCCTCCATGGCATGACAATGCCACCAGCCATACTGCTCGTTCTGTGCATGATTTCCTGCAATACAGGAATGTCAGTGTTCTGCCATGGCCAGCGAAGAGCCCGGATCTCAATCCCATTGAGCACATCTGGGACTTGTTGGATCGAAGTGTTAGGGCCATTCACCCCAGAAATATCCGGGAACTTGCAGATGCCTTGGTGGAAGACTGGGGTAACATTTCACAGCAGGAATTGTCAAATCTGGTGCAGTTCATGAGGATGCACTGCAGTACTTAATGCAGCTGGTGGCCACACCAGATACTGACTGTTACTTTTGATTTTGACCCCCCTTTGTTCAGGGACACATTATTCAATTTCTATTAGTCACATGTCTGTGGAACTTGTATAGTTTATGTCCCATTTGTTGAATCTTGTTATGTTCATACAAATATTTACATATGTTAAGCTTGCTGAAAATAAACCCAGTTCACAGTGAGAGAAAGGTTTCTTTTTTTGCTGAGTTTATAGGGATTTTACATGACTGGGCAAGGGCGTAGCCATGGGTGGGCCTGGGAGGAAATAGGCTCACTAAGATGGAAGCCAGGCCCACCCACTGGGGAACCAGGCCCAGCCAATCAGAATTGGTTTCAGCCAATCAGTCTTTAGACAGGGTTTCAAACAAGTAGTTGTAGTTTATCCAAGGTGTCCCTCGTTAAAAAAGTAGTCTTGTTGCATTTGTGAATGAGGTGCGAACTCTTTGTTATTTATCTTCCCTATTGAACATACTTTTCTTCATCTTAAATATTATCATTTATTTAGATATTAGAGTACCTGAGGATTAATTAGAAAAATCGTTTGAGTTGTTTGGACGAACTTTACCGTAACCTTTTGAATTCGTTTGTATGCATGTTGATCGAGTGGATTAGTGAAATCAATGGCGCCAACTAAACTGACTTTTTTGGATGTAAAGAAGGACTTTATAGAACAAAACGACGATTCATTGCGTAGCTGGGACCCTTGAGATTGCAAATAGAGGAAGATCTTCAAAGGTAAGTGATTTATTTTATCACTATTTGTGATTTTTGTGGTGCCTGTGCAGGTTTGAAAAAGTATTTTGATGTGGGGCGCTGTCCTCAGATAATTGCTTGGTATGCTGTCGTGGTGAAGCCTTTTTGAAATCTGACAACGTGGTTGGAATAACAAGAAGTTACACTTTTAAATGATGGAAGAGACTTGTATGTTCATGAATGTTTAATATTACGATTTTGTCATTTGAATTTGGCACGCTCCAACAAACTATAGTTTTCGCAAGTCGGTTAGGACATCTACTTTGTGCATGACACAAGTATTTTTTCCAAAAACTGTTTCAAAACAGGTTATTTCACTTAGAATAGTGAATTCTAAGTGAAATAACCTGTTTACAGTTACAGTGAGTATCACAATTCCAGTGGGTCAGAAGTTTGCATACACTAAGTTGACGGTGCCTTTAAACAGCTTGGAACATTCTTGAAAATTATGTCATGGCTTTAGAATCTTCCGACAGGCTAATTGACATCATTTGAGTGAATTGGAGGTGTATCTGTGGATATATTTCAAGGCCTACCTTAAACTCAGTGCATCTTTGCTTGACATCATGGGAAAATCAAAAGAAATCAGCCAAGACCTCAGAAAAATAATTGTAGACCTCCACAAGTCTGGTTCATTTCCAAAACACCTGAAAGTACCACTTTCATCTGTATAAGCAATAGTACGCAAGTATAAACATCATGGGACCATGCAGCCGTCATACCACTCAGGAAGGAGACGTGTTCTGTCTCCTAGAGATGAATGTACTTTGGTGCGAAAAGTGAAGATCAATCCCAGAAAAACAGCAAAGGACCTTGTTAAGATGATGGAGGAAACAGGTACAAATGCATCTATATCCACAGTAAAATGAGTCCTATATCGACATAACCTGAAAGGCCGCTCAGCAAGGAAGAAGCCACTGCTCCAAAACCGCCATAGAAAATCCAGACTATGGTTTGCAACTGCACATGGGGACAAAGATCGTACTTTTTGGAGAAATGTCCTCTGGTTTGATAAAACAAAAATAGAACTGTTTGGTCAAAATGACCATCGTTGTGTTTGGAGGAAAAGGGGGAGGTGTGCAAGTCGAAGAACACCATCCAAACCGTGAAGCACGGGGTGGCAGCATCATATTGTGGGGGTGCTTTGCTGCAGGAGGGACTGGTGTACTTCACAAAATTGATGGCATCATGAGGATGGAACATTATGTGGATATATTGAAGCAACAGCTCAAGACATCCCGTCAGGAAGTTAAAGCTTGGTCACAAATGCATCTTCCAAATGGACAATGACCCCAAGCATACTTCCAAAGTTGTGGCAAAATACCTTAAGTACAACAAAGTCAAGGTATTGGAGTGGCCATCACAATGCCCTGACCTCAATCCTATAGAAAAGTTGTGGGCAGAACTAAATAAGCATGTGCGAGCAAGGAGGCCTACAAACAAACCTGACCAGTTACACCAGCTCTTTCAGGAGGAATGGGCCAAAATTCACCCAACTTATTGTGGGACGCTTGTGGAAGGCTACCCGAAACGTTTGACCAAAGTTAAACAATTTAAAAGCAATGCTACCAAGTACTAATTGAGTGCATGTAAACTTCTGACCCACTGGGAATGTGATGAAATAAATAAAAGCTGAAACAAATCATTCTCTCTACTATTTATTCTGACATTTCACATTCTTAAAGTAGTGATCCTAACTGACCTAAGACAGGAAATTTTTACTGGGATTAAATGTCAGGATTTGTGAAACTGAGTCTGAATGTATTTGGCTAAGGTGTATGTAAACTTCCCAATTCAACTGTATATATTTACGCATAGATGTCTTTGACTTCTCTCTGTTGAACTTGATGGTTCTATGGGAAGTGGAAGTCACAATGTCCACCAGAGGTCACAATGTCCTTCTTAGTTATAGGCTTTTTTTTGTTTTGGAGTGTTCGTTTTATAGATACTTCAGATGGTGTGCAGAGGGATCTGTTCTTGCTTTGTTTACTTACTACTTTACATGCACAGCTGCAGACATGTTTTGGTCTGGTTTACAAAGTTTCTAACTATTTCAACCACGGCCTCACGTTCATTGGTCTCAATGGTTGATTATTCAGGGTACAGCTCGGACAACTTTACATGCTGACAATAACCCGGCATGTTTTGATCTCATGTAAATTTTGTTAGTGAGTCAATTAAAGCATTCTGGTCAGAAAGGTGGTTCCATCATGTTGACACGAACTCTGAGCTCACTTGAGTGGTGACAAGTTTCCATGAAACACAATTCTCATTTAGAAGGCTAAAATCAAATAGTTCGATATTTCATCATATTTTTACAACATCTAGATGTAAATCTGATATATACAGTGTGAAATCTTTAAAAGTTGCAAAGTTACCGTTCTAACTTCTTTCTGATAATTTTAATAACATCACAAAATATACATTAGTTTCCCATATTCCATCTCTCAACATTCCCAACATTCGGATGTTGAAATGTATTGTCCCAGTTTCCAATGTTTTTTGAAGTTTTTGGCGGCAGGAGTCTCTCGGTAACAGGAATTTTTACCTTTGTTAAGTCATAAAACCGGCCCAACTCCCCACTCTGGTGGGAGAGAGGGGGGTCTGGCTGTCAGCCATGTGCCGAGCTGATCTGGCACCTTTGATCCTCACCAAGGAGAGAGAGTCATGACAAGGTGCACCTGTGTAATATTCGTGCTGTTTAATTAGCTTCTTGATATGTTATACCTGTCAGGTGGATGGATTATCTTGGCAAAGGAAAAATGCTCACCAACAGGGATGTAAAAAAAATTGTGGTGAAAATTTTTGAGAAAGAAGCTTTTAAAAATTACTGGGATATTTTATTTCAGCTCATGAAACATGGCACCAACACTTTACATGTTGCGTTTATATTTTTGTTCAGTATATAATATATAGTATATTACACAGGCTCCGACGCCAGCCGCATGTGGCAGGGGTTACAGTCCATTAAGGATTACAAAGGAAGACCCAGTTGTGATCTGCCGAGTGATACCTCGCTACCAGACGAACTCAATGCATTTTATCCATGCTTCGACAAAAACAACACCGAGGGCCCCCGCCGACCCAGGGGATTGGGTGATCTCACTCTCCGAGGCCAATGTGAGTAAGGTTTTTAAATCAGGTGTTCCAGGGCGAGTTCTCAAAGCATGAGCAAAACAGCTGACAGGCATATTTGCAGTTATTTTCAACTTCTCCTTGTGCCAGTATGTAATCCCCACACGTCTCAAGCTGACCACCATCATTCCTGTTCCCAAGAACTCTAATGCTACCTGTCACATCTGTAATCATGAAATGTTACCCGGCAGGCCCAGAGAGCAAATGAAGAGCATTTATTGGCCTACCGCTGGCCAGATCACCGTTAGCGCAGATCACAGATCACCATGTCTGCACAGTTTCCTCTAGCCATAGACTCTAAAAAGAAGCCTCGAACACACAGCAAAGTTGAAACTGTGAGATTTCAAAACTTTTAAAACCATGACCAGAGACAGACTCAATGAATACAGCAAAGAGTTCATGTTTATGTTGTTATTCAGCACTGTTCAACACTTTATAAACCATGAAATGCGCTTTCTCCCTATTTCCACTCCATCTTCATCACTATAATAAGATATTATGTTACCTTCTAAAAGGATGGCAGCACACTCCCCGCCTGGTATAATTAAATTTTGCCTATCAAATAACAAATAATGCTCCTTTATATTTTTCTCTAGGTTGCTTCAGAAAGAAGAGCAACAAGCTCTGAGTTTGGTCTCAGTAACACCTTAGCAGTCCCTTGCTTGACAATGTTTTGCTCTACTTTCCTGACCTTTTTGTCAGTACTGGGAAATGTTTTGACCACAAGCCCATCTGGCCAGTCATTTCATTGCACCTGACTGTCTTTCAATAAGACAACATCTCCCACTTTTACATTAGGCTTTTCTGCTGTCCATTTTCTGCATCTCTGGAGTGTTGTCAGGTACTCCTGTCTGCACCTTTTCCTGAAGTTGTCAGCGAGACACTGGACTTGCGTCCACTCTTTTCCATTATGGTCATTCATGTGGAAGTATCCAGAAGGGGCTGAGGTAGCTCTTGAGTGGAGCCCGTCTGAAACAGCATAGCATCTAGGGTACATCTGGTTACCCCAATGAGTCTCTCCCAAGAACCACCCATATGAGATGAGTGTGGGGGATTAAAAATCCAAGTACATCCCTTGTCTGAGAGGTATTTAATCAGTTCTGAGTCATTTGTGTCGATTCCGAGTTCCCTGCTGGCACCTATAAAGTTTGTACCTTGATCAGAGCGTAGCACTTTTGCTGAACCACGGAAGGGCAAAAAAAAACACCTCAGCGTGTTGATGAAGCTGGATGTCGACATGGATTCGATGAGCTCAATATGGACTGCTCTAGTAGACATGCATGTAAAGAGTACCGCCCAGTGCTTGGAGTCTGCACTACCTAACCTTTAGTGCAACAAATTATGACATTCCATGGTCCAAACGCATCAAGTCCAACGCTGGTGAATGGTGGCTCAGATGTGAATCTGTCGGCAGGCAAGTCAGCCATATTTTGGTCAACTAACCTTACGGCAGGTGACACACTTGTGGATGATACCAGAGACCAGACGTTTGCTCCCAATATTCCAGAAGCCTGGTGCTCAAATGGCTCCATCTGAAAAATGACGACCCTGGTGAGCCACTTGCTCATGATAATGTCATACCAGCAGAGTGCGGACATGGTGACAGGTCGGCAGAGGATAAGCGGCCTCCCACCCTCAGCAACCCATCCTCATCAATTACTGGGTTCAGCTTGAGTGTACTTTGTTTAGGGAACTCTTTTCCTTCTCAAGGCATTTTGATTCCTCTTTGAAGGCTTCATGTTGCACACGGTGAATGATTGTTGTTTTGGCTTGTGACAACTCACTCGTAATGCATTGGTTTATTACTGTGATGCCAGCCTCTGCGGTTGGTGTCGTCCGCACCTTCATGGAAGGATCTGGCAACATGAATGAGTCTCACTGTGCCTCGATTTGAGAGCTTTCCAGCTTGAGAACCTCTCAAAGGGATGGGAGCCGAGTTGAGCTCCAAAAACCTTAGTGGAAAAGGCAGTGATGTCTGGTTGAAACTCTGTAGGGCCTGACGTAGACGCAAAGTCAAAATTGATGGTCTCAGGCTCACCTGAGTTTGCTTGGGCCAGGAAAGGTGGACCTGAGAACCAACTGGTGTGCTTTAAGAGTGCTTTTAGTATGGGCCTGGTTGCATGGTCTGCTGGATTGCTGGCAGTGTTTACATAACACCACTGGTCTGGATGGGTAGACTTCCTGATTAAAAAAAAAAATGTTTCAGCTTTATTTAACCAGGTAGGCAATTGCGACCTGGCCAAGATAAAGCAAAGCAGTTCGACACATCCAACAACACAGAGTTACACATGGAGTAAAACAAACATATTTTGTAAATGACATCGCCGTAGTCGAGGATTGGTAGGATGGTCAGTTTTACAAGGGTATGTTTGGCAGCATGAGTGAGGGATGCTTTGTTGCGAAATAGGAAGCCAATTCTAGATTTGACTTTGGATTAGAGATTTTTGATGTAGGTATGGAAGGAGAGTTTACAGTCTAACCAGACACCGAGGTATTTGTAGTTGTCCACATATTCTAAGTCAGAGCCGTCCAGAGTAGTGATGTTGGACAGGCGGGCAGGTCGGGTGAAGAGCATGCATTTAGTTTTACTTGTATTTAAGAGCAATTGGAGGCCACGGACGGAGAGTTGTAATGGCATTGAAGCTTGCCTGGAGGGTTGTTAACACAGTGTCCAAAGAAAGGCCAGAAGTATACAGAATGGTGTCGTCTGCGTAGAGGTGGATCGGAGACTCACCAGCAGCAAGAGCGACATCATTGATGTATACAGAGAAGAGAGTCGGTCCAAGAATTGAACCCTGTGGCACCCCCATAGAGACTGCAGAGGTCCGGACAACAGACCCTCCGATTTGACACACTGAACTCTATCAGAGAAGTAGTTGGTGAACCAGGCGAGGCAATCATTTGAGAAACCGAGGCTGTCGAGTCTGCCGGTGAGGATGTGGTGATTGGCCAGATCAATGAATACGGCTGCACAGTAATGTGCCTTATCGATGGCGGTTAAGATATCGTTAAGGACCTTAAGCGTGGCTGAGGTGCACCCATGACCAGCTCTGAAACCAGATTGCATAGCAGAGAGGGTATGGTGAGATTCGAAATGGTCGTTAATCTGTTTGTTGACCTGAGTTTCGAAGACCTTAGAAAGGCATGGTAGGATAGATATATAGGTCTGTAGCAGTTTGGGTCAAGAGAGACCCCCCTTTGAAGAGAGGGATGACCACAGCTGCTTTCCAATCTTTGGGAATCTCAGACGACACGAAAGAGGTTGAACAGGCTAGTAATAGGGGTGGCAACAATTTCGGCAGATAATTTTAGAAAAGGTCCAGATTGTCTAGCCTGGCTGATTTGTAGGGGTCCAGATTTTGCAGCTCTTTCAGAACATCAGCTGACTGGATTTGGGAGAAGGAGAAATGGGAAGGCTTGGGTGAGTTGCTGTGGGGGGTGCAGTGCTGTTGTGTTGACCGGGGTAGGGGTAGCCAGGTGGAAAGCATGGCCAGCTGAAGAAAAATGCTTATTGAAATTCTCAATTATAGTGGATTTCAGTGGTGACAGTGTTTCCTATCTTCAGTGCAGTGGGCAGCTGGGAGGAGATGTTCTTATTCTCCATGGACTTTAGTGTTCCAGAACTTTTTTAAGTTAGTGTTGCAGGAAGCAAATTTCTGCTTGAAAAAGCTAGCCTTGGCTTTTCTAACTGCCTGTGTATATTGGTTTCTAGCTTCCCTAAAAAGCTGCATATCACGGGGGCTGTTCGATGCTAATGCAGAACGCCATAGGATGTTTTTGTTGGTTAAGGGCAGTCAGGTCTGGGGTGAACCAAGGGCTATATCTGTTCCTGGTTCTAAATTTCTTGAATGGGGCATGCTCATTTAAGATGGTTAGGAAGGCATTTAAAAAAAATATCCAGGCATCCTCTACTGACGGGATGAGATCAATATCCTTCCAGGATACCCCGGCCAGGTCGATTAGAAAGGCCTGCTCGCTGAAGTGTTTCAGGGAGCGTTTGACAGTGATGAGTGGAGGTCGTTTGACTGCTGACCCATTACGAATGCAGGCAATGAGGCAGTGATGGCTGAGATCTTGGTTGAAGACAGCAGAGGTGTATTTAGAGGGCAAGTTGGTTAGGATGATATCTATGAGGGTGCCCGTGTTTACGCCTATGGGGAGGTACCTGGTAGGTTCATTGATAATTTGTGTGAGATTGAGGGCATCAAGCTTAGATTGTAGGATGGCTGGGGTGTTAAGCATGTTCCAGTTTAGGTCGCATAGCAGCACGAGCTCTGAAGATAGATGGGGGGGCAATCAGTTCACATATGGTGTCCAGAGCACAGCTGGGGTGGTCTATAGCAGGCGGCAACGGTGAGAGACTTGTTTTAGAGAGGTGGATTTTTAAAAGTAGAAGTTCAAAATGTTTGGGTACAGACCTGGATAGTAGGACAGAACTCGGCAGGCTATCATTGCAGTAGATTGCAACACCGCCCCCTTTGTCAGTTCTATCTTGTCTGAAAATGTTGTAGTTAGGGATGAACATTTCAGAATTTTTGGTGGTCTTCCAAAGTCAGGATTCAGACACAGCTAGAACATCCGGGTTGGCAGAGTGTGCTAAAGCAGTGAATAAAACAAACTTAGTGAGGAGGCTTCTAATGTTAACATGCATGAAACCAAGACTATTACGGTTACAGAAGTCATCAAAAGAGAGCACCTGGGGAATAGGAGTGGAGCTAGGCACTGCAGGGCCTGGATTCACCTCTACATCACCAGAGGAAAAAAGGAGGAGTAGGATAAGGGTACGGCTAAAATCAATGAGAATTGGTTGTCTAGAACGTCTGGAACAGAGAGTAAAAGGAGGTTTCTGGGGGCAATGAAATAGCTTCAAGGTATAATGTACAGACAAAGGTATGGTAGGATGTGAATACAGTGGAGGTAAACCTAGGTATTGAGTGATGATGAGAGAGATATTGCCTCTAGAAACATAATTGAAACCAGGAGATGTCATCGCATGTGTGGGTGGTGGAACTAATTGGTTGGATAAGGTATAGTGAGTAGGACTGGAGGCTCTACAGTGAAATAAGCCAATAAACACTAACCAGAAGAGCAATGGACAAGGAATATTAACATTAAGGAGAGGCATGCTTAGTCGAGTGATCAAAAGGGTCAGTGAGTAGTGAGGTTGGTTGGGGTCAAGGCGATTCAGACAGCTAGCCGGGCCATCGGTAGCAAGCTAGCATAGGATGGAGGTCTGTTTTTAGCCACCTCGTGCATTTCCATCGGTAGTATTAGTGGGGTTCCGTGTGGTAGAGGGGATCAATCCAATTCGCAAAAAAAAAATAGATATAGTTAGAGGCCCAAGAAAAAAGAGATTGTCCAACTGCGAGTTACCCTATTGGCAACATACACAGAATCTTTCAGTGACATTGTGGATGTAAGAGAGAACTATCTTACTGTCTGTGTAGAACTCGGCAGCATTTACATCAAGGTCCATTTCGTATCCGATCAGTTCATACAGCCGCACACAGTACTAGGAGTGGGATAGTGTGGGACGGTCGAGGAGCCAATTTAGATTTCTCCATGACAAATCCAACATGGCATTGCCCTTCCGAGTCAATAACTCTCAGGTAGGCTACCGCTCCTATGGCTACTGTAGAGCTTCACTGTCGTGCCTTTGATAAAAATCAAATTTATGCTCGCAACGCTGCGCTTTGGTCCACTTATCCCTTCCAGGAAGACGGCCGTGACATTGCCCCCAGAGATGTGTCCAGATAAGCGAGGCCTGGAAGGTACACTTCTACGTTCGAGAAGAATGTCACCCAGTTGTCTTAGCTTGTGATCGTCTTTGTCAGACAGTTTTGGAAAATTATAAATTTTCTTCAACTGTGCATTCTCGATCACTTCGGGTGTACCATAGCACTCTTCGAGTCATTGCCAGACCATGGTAAGCCCTGCTGTTGTGTTGAGAATATGGACAGATCTAATTCTCTTTGCTTGCTCAGAGGATTCTGCCCCTAGCCACTTGGTAATTAGATCTAACTTTTCCCTGGCTGATAGGTTCAAGTCTCTGGTTGCATTGAGAAAAGATGATTTCAATGCCCAATCATTTTCAGGACGATCATCAAACTTCAGGAGTCCGGGAACTCACCATCTCACGGCGCAGGAGGTACGTGGTGAGATCTGATGCCACTTGTGACTCAGGGAAGCTTTGTGTGGGTGACTGGAAGTGAGGTTGTTTTCCATTTCTACCATGCTGCTATTCGTTTCTTTTGAACGGAGAGTCTTTACTCATGCCCCGTTGTTTGCTACTTTCTGGATTGTGGCGTGTAGCTGGGTCAACATTAAGCTTGTGTCTCTACTTCAAATGGCACTTCAGCAAAGTTGGGCCTAGCATGTTGTTGCACATACTCACAAGTAAGTTGGATTGGATTTAAGGGCTGTGTCCCTGTGTCCAGTTTGCGGAGCTCTCTGCGTTCTGATTCTACAGCTTCTTCAAAGGCTGCAGCTTCAGCCAACGCAGCTGCTCTCTCAACTTGGAGAACATATAAACTTACATCGAGGTCAGCTTTTTGCTTCAACAAACTGGCCTCCAGTTCCACTGAGTCTTCAATAAAACTCCCAAGGCAGGACTTTTCTGGAATTAATATATTGAAAATGTTTGTTGTGAAGGAACCATGTATCTGGCATCATGCCAAACCAGATAGATCATTACCATATCAGTAACAACTAGATAACTATTTTCATTATTCTAATAACGTGCAAACACCTCTGTACAATAACAAAGCATATTACACTAGAAACAGTATCAAAACTATAGTAAAGTATGTTTTACAATTTGCACGAGCAAACTAATACAGCTGACGGTTTGCATGAAAGGCAAGGCAATTTGGTTAGTAAATGTAACCAACTAACACGAAGTAAGCAATTATCAATATTATCATCACTAGCAATATGCTTGAATTGAACTTACAAACAAATATTTTCCGAGGCTGAAGAGCGACAAGAAATAGCTGCACTGAAAGAACTGCACCGTAGCACTGTTTTTAGCTGCTTGTCTGCATGCGGAATGACTACTCTACTCTACTTCCCAGTCTTTCTAAATACCAGAAAGTTCCCCTAGCAGGCGATGAACACCATGGAACACAATGAAAGTAAATTTTAACCACTATAATAAAATGATCTGTTACAACAGGGTGGTACCACATGCAGTGATAATGTATTGGGCCTATGGCCTACTGCACAAATCTCATTGCTACAGAACTGTTTTTAATTAGTTAATGTTTCATATGCTTACGTTTTTTTAAGCCATGTTTTTTAAAAATCGGTGCTGTAGATCTCGGATTGCATTTTGATTCAGAAAGTGATCTTGACTCGTGATTGGAAGTCCCGTAGGGCAGCGCACAATTGGCCCAGCGTCGTCCGGATTTGGCCGGGGTAGGCCGTCATTGTAGATAAGAATTTGTTCTTAACTGACTTGCATAGTTAAATAAAAATAAAAAAACAGATCGAAAGACGATGCAATCTCAATTGCGTTCCACACTAAATAAGAGGAATATCTATGTGAGAATACTGTTCATTGACTACAGCTCAGCGTTCAACACCATAGACCCCTCCAAGCTCGTCACCAAGCTTTGGACCCTGGGACTGAACATATCCCTCTGCAACTGGATTCTGGACTTAATGACGGGACGACCCAAGGATCGTGGACAACAGGAAAGGGCGGGGGGCATATCCACATCAACAGGGCTGCAGTGGAGCGGGTCAAGAGTTACTGTGTCCAAATCACTAAGGACTTAAAAAGGTCCACACACACACACAGCTGTGAAGAAGGCACACCATTGAGAGCATCTTGACTGGCTGCATCACTGCTTGATATGGCAACTGCCATGCCCTCAATCGCATTGCGCTACAGAGGGTGGTGCAGACTGCCCAGTACATCACTGGGGCCAAACGCCCTGCCGTCCAGGACCTCTTTATCAGGCGGTGTGAAAGGACAGCCTGGAAAATGTATAAAGATTTCAGCCACCCAAGCCATAGACTGTTATCTCTGTTTCACCATGGCAAGTGGTACCGGAGCAACAAGACTGACACCAACAGGGTCCTGAACAGCTTCTATCCCGAAGCCATTTAGCAGTCTTATGGTTAACAAAATGGCTACACGGACTATTTACCATTCTATTTCATAAAGAGCATTGCACTGACTCTAGGCACACACACACTCGCTCTATGCACCCTCTATACTCGCACACAATCACACTTAATTTGCTCACACACACATAACAAACGCACACATTCATACTGACTCTACACACACACACACACACACACACACACACACACACACACTCACACGTAATAATCATAGATACTCTGTTTATCATATATCCTGATGCCTAGTCAACTTACCCCTATACATATCTACCCTTACCACTCCAGTATCCCTGCACATTGTAAATATGGTACTGGCACTGACCCTGGAACTGACCCAGTATTTAGCTTACTTATTTCTTGTGTTGTTCTTATTTCTATTTAAAGTGTGTTTTTGTTCTACTTTACTTTTTTTTAATAGTACTACTGATATTGATTAATACATTGTTGGGAAAGAGCAAGCAAGAAAGACATTTCCCTGTACTTGTGCACGTGACAATAAAACTTGCACATCTCTTAATTATTGGGGAGAAAATGTGTTGTTATTTTAAATATTTGTTTTATTATTCAAATGTTTCAGGGGGAGCACCCCTACTTCCCTTGGCTATGTCTGTGCTTATCTCACTAAGATTCTGGGCCCTATTCTAAATACTTTACAATGCATCCTTCCTTTCTTCCGCCCTTCCTCACTTCTTTAATGGTACTTATCCAATGTTATGTCATGACTGGATTAGCCTACGCAGTGAATCCTTGATTTTCACCAAACCAACAGTGTTAACTTCAGTGGTTGCACTGTATGGGCTGGATAGGACAAAGAAACACCTGTGCTGCCTCACAAAACCCATAGAGGTAATTGTAAAGCTGTTATGGTTTCTTAAACATTGTTGTTACAGTATGAACAATGTTATCTTGTCCTAAAGAGGCTTATATAACTTCTTAGGGCTGCAATCCCGTTAATGGAATAACGGACAACAGCCAGTGAAAGTGCAGGGCGCCAAATTCAAAACAACAGAAATCTCATAATTAACATTCCTCAAACATACATGAATTTTATACCGTTTTAAAGGTAATCTTGTTGTTAATCCCACCACAGTGTCCGATTTCAAATAGGCTTTACAGTGAAAGCACCACAAATGATTGTTAGGTGACCACCAACTCACAGAAAAACCCAGCTGTTTTTCCAGCCAAAGAGAGTAGTCACAAAAAGCAGAAATAGAGATAAAATTAATCAGTAACCTTTGATCTTCATCAGATGACACTCATAGGACTTTATGTTACACAATACATGTATGTTTTGTTTGATAAAGTTCATATTTATATAAAAAATCTGAGTTTACATTGGCGCGTTACTTTCACTAGTTCCAAAAACATCCTGTGATATTGCAGAGAGCCACATCATTTTACAGAAATACTCATCAATGTAGATGAAAATACAAGTTATACACATGGAATTATAGATATACCTCTCCTTAATGCAACTGCTGTGTCAGATTTCAAAAACACCTTACAGAAAAAAACAAACCATGCAATAATCTGAGACGGCGCTCAGAAAATAAATAAAATGATTCTCCATGCTGGAGTCAACAGAAATCAGAAATCACATTATAAATATTCCCTTTTTTTTGATGATCTTCATCAGAATGCACTCCCAGGAATCCTAGTTCCACAAAAAATGCTTGATTTGTTCGATAATGTCCAATATTTATGTCCAAGTAGCTACTTTTGTTAGGGCGTTAGGTACACAAATGCAAACGCTCGTGCAGGTCCATCCGAATGTCGGACGAAAACTTCAAAAAGTTATATTACAGGTCGAAGAAACATCATTCAAACTGTTTTAGAAACTTCAGTGTTTTCTATCCAATACTACTAATAATATGCATATATTAGCAACTGGGACTGAGGAGCAGACTGTTTACTCTGGGCACCTTTCATCCAAGCTACTCAATACTGCCCCTGCAGCCATAAGAAGATTTATACAAGCTTGTTAGTACTGGGTGGATCACATCACTGACCAAGGTTAAGAAGTTAAGAAGCACTTGCTATGCAGAAGAGTTTGACGTGCCAACAGGTGTCACTGTAGGCTAATTCAGAGGTGAGACGATGGAGTCCATTGGCCATCCTGTGGATCTCTCCAAGAAGCAGTCGTGTCATCAAGTACTTCTCTATTAGATAACAGTGGATTCTGAATAGAAAAGGATGTTGGCCAGAATGACTTGATTAGACCAAACCTTTATAGCTGAGGTGTTAGTATAGATAAACTAGTGTAGAAAACCAACGGCAAAATTGCAGTAAGCCCTATGGGTATTTAAACGTTCTCAAGCCCTCAAGGTGAGTCTTAAAATTGGTATTATTTATTGTTATTCATGCATCTACCTGAAACATGAGCTTTTTACAATTCAAATCATCCATTCTTGCCACGGGCCGACTGACTACTGATTTGCAAAGTATTGCTTTGTCTCCCCCACCCACTCCCCTGCCAGCTGGGTATAGCAAAGCCTGTTCCAACATACTGTAGACATCCTTACTACCATCTATTGCCTGGCCATTAGCACTAACTGCAACAATGCTAATGAACAACCTGGGCACCCGTTTACTTACTTACACAAATACATACATACACACACACACACACACACACACAGCCTTGCTCATGCCCTCAAGGGCATGAGCAAGGCTGTGTGTGTGTGTGTATGTATTTGTGTGTATGTATTTGCAATTAACCCTAATTGCTCCAGGGTCACTTTTTATTAATGGAAGACCCTGGCTGTGGCCACACTCTCAGACTGTGTCTCAGAGAGAGTTGGGATTTGCAAAAAAAACACATTTCCAAATCACACATGCGTATAAATACACAGTCATACATGTGTGAAATAGGACAAATATAAGCACCCACCAAATTATAACACAATTTATTGAAATAAATGGTGCAAAGGAGATGGATTGTTTAAACCTACAGTATTGCATAAGGAATTACTTTTCAGAAGGAATGAAAGTGCCTCTAATCAACAACAGAGCTTTTTGCACAATATACTTTATTATTTACAACGCTTTGGCAATACTTGCATGATTACAATGCAGGCATGCTTGAAGCCACCATGTTACATTAGATTCTTATTCTGTCACTGTCCTTCCATGCAAATCACATGCTATCTGTCAAAAATGGCTTTTGTATTGTAATACCTGCCATTTATTTGGACATGACACTATCAGCAAACAGATGTCAGAATGTAGGGTAAACAAACATTTGTTTGCTTATTCTCAGGTCACCCTCTTAACCTCCTTTGGACAATTGTACGTAATCTTAAATTAATATGAACCAGTTTTGGCTTAGTTCCATATCTATTTTGTTGCCCTTTTGTTGAGTTCATACATTTACCCATCCCACAGTTAGCCCTGCAGCAGAAAGTCGGGACTGACCTACCTGGTCTCAGAGCATTTTGTATTATTCTGTGTGCAAATCCGAGACACCGTTTAGTATGATATGTTACGTTTCGTATGGCTTGTATTAATTTCTGGATGTCCATCACCCATGCGTATGATGTTACAAATTTCCTAAATGTATGATATGTTATGATTTTTAACTAGGTCGCTAACGTTAGCTAGCTGGTTAACGTTAGCTAGGCTAGAGGTTAGGGTTAAGTTTAAGATTTAGGTTAAGGTTAGGTTAGGGGAAGGGTTAGCAAACATGCAAAGTAGTTACAAAGTAGCTAAAAAGTCGTACAGTTGAAGTTGGAAGTTGACATACACCTTAGCCAAAAACATTTACTCAGTTTTTCACAATTCCTGACAGTTAATCCTAGTAAAAATGTCCACTTCATTTTAAGAATGTGATTTTATTTGAGCTTTTATTTCTTTCATCACATTCCCAGTGGGTCAGAAGTTTACATACACTCAATTAGTATTTGGTAGCATTGCCTTTAAATTGTTTAACTTGGGTCAAACATTTCAGGTAGCCTTCCACAAGCTTCCCACAATAAATTGGGTTCATTTTAGCCAATTTCTCCTGACAGAGCTGATGTAATTGAGTGAGGATTGTAGGCCTCCTTGCTCGCACAGTTTTTCAGTTCTTCCCACAAATTTTCTATAGGATTGAGGTCAGGGCTTTGTGATTGCCACTCCAATACCTTGACTTTCTTGTCCTTAAGCTATTTTGCCACAATTTTGGAAGTATGTTTGGGCTGATTGTCCATTTGGAAGACTCATTTGCAACCAAGCTTTAAATTCCTGACTGATGTTTTGAGATGTTGATTCAATATATCCATATAATGTTCCATCCTCATGATGCCATCTATTTTGTGAAGTGCACCAGTCCCTCCTGCAGCAAAGTACACCTACAACATGATGCTGCCACCCCCGTGCTTCACGGTTTGGATGGTGTTCTTAGGCTTGCAAGCCTCCCCATTTTCCCTCCAAACATAACAATGGTCATTATGGTCAAACAGTTCTATTTTTGTTTCATCAGACCAGAGGACATTTCTCCAAAAAGTACGATCTTTGTCCCCATGTGCAGTTGCAAACCGTAGTCTGGCTTTTCTATGGCGGTTTTGGAGCAGTGGTTTCTTCCTTGCTGAGCGGCCTTTCAGGTTATGTCGATATAGGACTCGTTTTAATGTGGATTTAGATTGTTTTGTACCTGTTTCCTCCAGCATCTTCACCATGTTGTTCTGGGATTGATTTGCACTTTTCTGCCTTATGTGTGACCCAATTCAGGAAACTAGGCGTATGTCGCAAGTCATGGCTTCACAGGCGAGCCATTTACCTAGCTAGCTATATGTCTTAAGCTAAAGTGTACTGTTAACTAGCTAGCTAACATTAGCTGGCTGGCTCCCTAGCTGACGTTATTATCTGTATTCCAGAGCCGTTTGCTTTTCTAGTTAGAGCCTAATGTTAGATAACATTGAACCAGGTTGGTTAGCTCCCAACAAGTTGATCAACTTTAAAAGCAGGATTACTTTCCCATTGTTCCTCAAATGCAGTGTATGATTTACCATTTTGTAGCTCTGAGTCTCTACTTTTATCCAATGTAAAAAACACAATTTCAAATTTTACTACATAAGACCAAATCCAGGTGGTGTCACACATCATACTATACTATAATACATGTACTATGTTACGTCTAGTGTATGAGACCAGTCTGAATTAACATACTGTAAGGAAATCATTGATTTCAACAAGTTTGGGCAGTGTAGTCCAGGGGATGTTTCCTTGACAGGGCCTCTATTTTGGAATTGTTTAGGCTTGGTCTCTGATATAGCACCAGGTTCTATAAAGTTATCAGCCTGGTGGCCTGGTGACAAACTTCACATGATAAAGGTGGAAGTGGATCTTTCTTGTGTATGTGAAGTGAAACGTCTCACTTCACTGCAGTTCTCACAGTACTGACACCTGAACAGTGCTTTCAGCACATGTATTGTTATCTTTCTGATTTTACATGTCAAGCTTAACTTTACCTTGGTTCCCATATCACTGTAACTGACTCTTGCAGTGTGTGTGTGTGTGTGTCCACCGGTGAGTCAGCAAAACAAAGAGGCTTCTCTAATGGGGCTCAGAGGGAGGTGGTAAGGCAATTGAATGACAGACATACAGTTACATTTAGAGATAATTTAGAGAAATTCATGAATTTGAGGACTTTTCAACTCTAAAGTGCTTGAAACCACTGCACTCAAACTTGTTGTTAGGCCATCAAGTGTCCATGCCTTTATCTCCTCAAGGCTGGAATACTGCAATGCACTCTTCATCGGGATCCCTGGCAGGAGTCTCCAGAAGCTCTAATACATCCTGAACAGCGCTGCCAGGATCCTGGATGAGAGTGAGGAAACACCATCATATCACCCCCATCCTGGCATCTCTGCTCTGGCTCGCCCTCTCATTCTGGTTTGAATTCAAAAACCTCCTGCTGACTTTCCAGTGTATTCATGACAATGCCCTTCCTTATCTCAAAGAACTGCTCTCCCTCCATAACCCCACCCTCAGGTCAAGCGACAGCCTGCTTTCAGGTTGTCCGGGAGGGCATTCCAGAGGATGGGGGCAGTCGAGCTGGAAGGAGTGGAGGTTGGGCTCCCAAGCCCCCAGGACCAACCTCCACTCCTTCCAGCTCGACTGCCCCCATCCTCTGGAATGCCCTCCCGGACAACCTGAAAGAAGCACAGACTATGGGCTCCTTTAAAATGGGCCTAATGACCTTTCTCTTTAGGAAGGCTTTCTGTTGATAGCTGTGCTCCTTGGTGTCCTTTTACCTTGTAGTGTCATCTGTGTTCTTTGTGTCAGTTGCCCTGTCTACTTGTCAATTCTTAATTAAAAAAAAATGTTTTGAGATTATTCTGTAAAATGAAAAGCACTTTACAACTGTAATAAATTATTATTATTACCATAATTCAACTCCAACCCACATTCCCACAGAAAGGTCCAGTTCGAACACTTTTACATGTCAACTAACCTTTGTTTGCCTTTCCCCTCTACAGAAGGGCAGCTATGTTCCCTGATGCCCTAGAAGCAGCTGGCCAAGTGGAAGGCTTGCCCCTGACCTCCCCCGCAACCCCAACATTACCTGACCCTGATGAAGAGAAAGGTCAGAGGGAGGTGGTGGCGAGGACCAGTCCCAGGCGGAAATCTGGCCGCTACAGTCACAGTCTGCAGATAATGAATCCCTTCAGGATAACACACAAGTAAGCATCTTCCTTTTTAGGGCCTTTACTCAGCTCCTAATTTGCAATACTGCAATGTTGAGACTTAAGAGACAGTGTGCCCTGCTGAGTTGTGTGTAATGGCACCTTATTCCCTTCATAGTACGATACTTTTGACCAGAGTCCTATTAGTTCTGGTCAACATTAGTGCACTGTGAAGGGAAAAGGGTGCCATTTAAGAGAATCGCTAACAGAGGGCTCTGCATTTGAATGGAACTTTTTTTCCACTGCTTCCCAAGAATTCTATGAAGTGTCTGCAAACTGCTGTTCAAACAACGGCTGTTCATGATTAATTTTTCCACTTTGCCGAGTCAGTGACGGTTCAGGGCCATTTTCTTATTTTCTTGCTGTCACTCTTTCTTGCACTCTGTCTCTCTCTCTCTCTAACACCCAAATCATGCCTCGATTTTTACTGTCTTTCTCACAGGCACCAGCACCCAGTCGACAATTCTGGCCTCTTCTCCTTCATGATTCTGCACTGGCTCACCCCACTCGCTCTGAGGGCCCACAAGACATCCAGCCTCTCCATAGACAATGTATGGGGCCTGTCCTGCCACAAGAGCTCTTAATACAACTGCCACAGGTGAGACTATTGTCAAACATCAATCCCTAAGCACCCACTGTCCATTGAATCTACATAGGTTCAACAGGGTTATTGTTTTCCTCTTCAACATTCATTCAAGGAACTCAATGTTTTCCCCTTCAGCAAACATTCAATGAATCACATTTCCTGTCCCTTTGCAAACCAATGTTCAAATAACATTGGACAAACACAGACGGTAGGCCTAGAAAACAGAAGTGCGGCCGAGGTTTAACAGACAGGTGCATTGTGGGTAATTGCTGAGTGGACCTTTGCAGTTGCCTAATGTGGTATTCCCTTGATTTCCAAGAGTCACCCTCCACAGGGGTTGATCGACTGAATGGTGAACATCCTGTCTCCATAGAGATTTGGCGGTAGGGAAGATTGTATTAATAGCCTGGGATTAGGGTGTTTTTAGAGTTAGCAGGGACTAGCTCTGCTCAGTCCTGCCTACAGAGAGAGCGGTTATGTCATTAACCCTCATCCTCGCCTCGGGACAGCCTGTCTCTCCATGTCTCGCTTTGACTGGAGACACACCTCTTATTTGTTAGCTGCCAAAATCACCTCAAGCAATCCTTCCTGCTCATGGCTTGTGTCCTCACCCTTATGGAGGTGAATCTGTTATTATTCATGAGTAGATTGATGGATGGAATGAATTAACAAAAGATGGACATATTAACTGGTGGCGCATTTGTGGCTCATTTTCGACATGACTTCCACATCTTGATCAAAAGCAGAAATTCCTGTCAGCTAGGCGTATAACATGCTATAGGGGAGGGACGCATAAGAAGTGTGTCCCTAGACTGGGGCCAAACGTGGCCCTGAAAATGGCCACATGCATTGTATGTGTGTGCTGCGTCTGAAAAGAAGAGGTAGAGTGGAGGAGGGTTTAACTTTGTGTTTAAATGGCTAGAACACTTATGCAACACACAGATAGGGGGACCGGAGAGAAGCCAGAGAGCCCCCTGGGAGAGTTGTCAGGTGCTATCAATGAAACACCAGCAGGCTATCCACTAGCTGCATTCAGTCACCACATTTGTTTTCTTAGGCACGTTTTTTGTTAGGCTTGCCGGTATAAAATGTGGCAATTAGGCCTATATCTTGCAGCACTACATTAACATTTTTGGGGGTATTGTTAAGTTAGCGTTTTTTTGTAGTTGTTTAATAGTTGCTTTATGTGCAATTACACTCCATAGTGCGATCCTACTAGACGACTCTTTTCAAAATTACAGACAGTGAACTGGATTTAATTTGCTTGTAGAATCACTATCTTTTGGGGCTTTTTACAGGATTGAAAACTCCAAAAGGCTTCTCTCGAAATTAAACTGCTTGGTGTATAGACCGTTGATATCAGTTCAAACCAAAAACTCCAAAAGGAGATATATTATTTATACTAAACTTTGAATGTTTCATTTCCTGCAAAACTCGCTCTGCAGAGACTGCTTAATTGTGTTAATTGTAAAATCTCACTCAGGTTGCAGGTAATGTGAATTAAAGTAGTAATTATCAGCCTGCCGGAGCACGTGCTCAGGTTAATGCACTTTATATCTCTGATACGTTTTTAATAAACCCATTAAGACATAAATTAGATGCGGCAGCTGCTCCTTCTCTCTCTTTTCAAGCCATTAGGAGTGATCCATTTAGTCATTAAGGCCTTTTCCTTCTTCATGGGGATTTCCATGGTGGTAAAAAAAGAGCATTAGCACATATTTAGCATGTTGGCGTGTATTGCTCACACTGCGATTATCATACGTGCCATCCATTCTCACCTCCCATTGGGCTCGTTGCCTGTTACTGTAATTAAGCTGAACCACAACGTTTAATAATAATGGATTTATTTTATGTAGTGATTTTCATTAGAAGTCAAATTAATTAACTAAAACAAATTAAGTGATCTACAGTTCTTTGGCAGTGGTTTTCCACATAATGAGTCTAATTTAGTGTAAAATACGGGTATGAAATGTGCGTTTGTGTAAAGAGTATAATTTGTACTCCAAAAATGCTAATTTCAATCACCAACATAATATTAGCTGATGTATCACCTCACCTACTGTATGTCTGCGTAGTGCATACTAATTTGGAAAGATATACTGTAGGTCTACCATTGACTTTCTTCATCATGCCTATCTTGGTTTACAATACGCTTACATGGATTGTTTCAAGAAGCTAATGTAAATGATTATGCAGAGTAGGCGTAAGTTTTCCGTAACCATTGATACAGGGTCGGGTGTTTTTGTCATCCCTCGAATAGGAAAAGGCTAGGACTGGGTGAAGGCTAATTTGATTCTAGATCTGTGATCAAGAGCAACTATTGCTGAGTCAGTGGTCTCAAGTTTCTTAATCTCTCTCTCTCTCACTCTTACTCTTACCCTACGGTCAGACTGGAGAGCCTGTGGCATGATGAGCTGAAACAGAAGGGGAAAGAAGAGGCATCCCTATCCTGTGTCTTCTGGAGGTTTTGCCAGACCCGCATGCTGGTCGCCATCTTCTCCCTCCTCATCACCATGGTCACCGGCTTTGTGGGGCCTGAAAATACACTTCAAATCTGCTTTCTTTTTTGCTGATTCACCTAACATTGGCAGTCCTCATTCGGCCTCATGCTGGCTCAGAAATTGGGGATGCGTTCCAAATAATGCCCTATTCCCAATGTAGTGCACTACTTTTGTCCAGGACCCGTAGGAATTTGGTAAAAAGTAGTGCACTCTGCAGGGAATCGGGTGCCATTTGGGAAGTACTCTGGGAAGTACTATCCCATTTCACACTAGTCTGAAAATGTTTATGAGAACATAGCAGAAGATTACAAAGCCTTCGATGGTGAAACCCATATTAATCCTTCAGATTAGCCAGTGTGTACCATGGTCGCACTTTGGCCCAGAAATATACAGTTATTTTCCAACTGCCACACTTTGGGCTTAATTTCCCACCTCCTCCTAATTAAAATACCCCAAATTAGCATCGACCGGCAGTGAAACGCAAAAGTGCTGATAGTGCAGTACAATGTGGGCGCTTATTAAAGCCATATTAAATTACATTTCAGATGAAAGGCATTTCAGTTTTGAGTTCCCCAACTGCAATATTATTGCGTGGATGTTTTGTGTCCACCACTTCTAGCTGTTTATTTGAATGTCATGCTAGGTGTGATACGTGCTAGCAGCTTTCCTCATTCCCCTCTAATAGCGTTAACTGGATTTACTAGTTACACAATGACTTGTTTGTCTCACATTCCTGTCTGGGTGCTATGTAGGCCTACTGTATAGATTTATTTGGCATAGATTGGACTATAGTGCGCACTGGTAATCTCACTGTCAATATTTTAGACTGTGCCTATCTATTCAATTCAGTCATAATACATTCTCCAGTTCACTGACTCTGATGTCCTCCAACATTTTTGACTTCTGCCTCAAAATGCTAACTCTTTTGCTCACTCTTTCTCTCATCCACCCTCTCCTCCTCCTTTCTTACCTCCCCCCTTTCCCACCTTCACCGGTATGCCCAATCCCAGGCACTCCTGGTCCATGCCCTGCTAGAGTATTCTCAGAGTGTGGAAGGCTGGCTGCCCTACGGCCTCTCCCTGGTGGCGGAGATCTTCTTGATGGAGCTGATGCGCTCCTGGTCCCTGGTGCTCATGTGGGCTGTCAATTACCGCACCGCCGCTCGCCTCTGGGGTGCAGCGCTCACATTCGCCTTTCACAAGATCCTCTGCCTTCGCAGCACCAAAGACATCTGTGCCGGAGAGGTGAGTGTTTTTTAGCCTGGTCCCAGATCCCAGATCAGTTTGGCTGTATAGCCAACTTCTCTGTTCATTGTCATGCCTGGTCCCAAACAGATCTGGGAACAGGGTGTTTGTGTGACGGCGGACCAAATCAAGATGGCGCCGACAGATGGTCACCTCGCTTCAAGTCCTTAGGAAACTATGCAGTAATTAGTTTTTTTTAATGTATTAATACGACTTTCCCAAATCATATCCTTTGTTTGGACCTCCACCCTGGACATTGAGTCTAATCCCAGAGGCCGACCCAAAATAACATTGAGGAGGAGAGGAGCAGGAGAGGCAGACGGAGCAGACTCCTGGTCAGAAGGCGAGCACACCATCCACCGCTTCCGAGCATATTACTCGCCAATGTCCAGTCTCTAGACAACAAGGTGGACGAACTTATGGCACAAGTTGCCTTCCAGAGAGACATCAGAGATTGTAACATTATCTGTTTCATGGAAACATGGCTCGCTCGGGATATGTTGTCAGAGTCTGTATAGCCACCGTGTTTCTTCATGCGTCGCATCGACAGAAACAAACATCTCTCTGGAAAGAAGAAGGACGTGGGTGTATGCCTCATGATATGCGACTCATGGTGTAATCATAACAACATACAGGAACTCAAGTCCGTTTGTTCACCTGACCTAGAATTCCTTACAATCAAATGCCGACCGCATTATCTCCCAAGAGAATTTTCTTCAATTATAGTCACAGCCGTGTGTATCCCTCCCCAAGCAGATACCTCGACGGCCCTGAAAGAACTTCACTGGACTCTATGTAAACTAGAAACCATATATCCTGAGGCTGCATTTATTGTAGCTGGGGATTTTAACAAAGCCAATTTGAGAACAAGGCTACGTAAATTCTACCAGCATGTTGATTGTCGTACCTGCTCGAGCAAAACACTGGACCAGTGCTACTCTAACTTCCGCGATGCATACAAGGCCCTCCCCCGTCCTCTCTTCGGCAAATATGACCATGACAACATCTTGTTGCTCCCCTCCTATAGGCAGAAACTAAAACAGGAAGTGCCTGTGCTTAGGTCTATCCAACACTGGTCTGACCAATCGAATTCCACGCTTCAAGATTGCTTCGATCACGTGGACTGGGATATGTTCCGGGTAGCTTCGGATAATAACATCGTATACGCTGACTCGGTGAGTGAGTTTATTAGGAAGTGCATTGGAGATGTTGTACCCACTGTGACTATAAAAACCTTCCCTAACCAGAAACTGTGGATTGATGGCAACATTCACGCAAAACTGAAAGTGCGAACCACAGCATTTACAGTGCCTTGCGAAAGTATTCAGCCCCCTTGAACTTTGCGACCTTTTGCCACATTTCAGGCTTCAAACATAAAGATATAAAACTGTATTTTTTTGTGAAGAATCAACAACAAGTGGGACACAATCATGAAGTGGAACAACATTTATTGGATATTTCAAACTTTTTTAACAAATCAAAAACTGAAAAATTGGGCGTGCAAAATTATTCAGCCCCCTTAAGTTAATACTTTGTAGCGCCACCTTTTGCTGCGATTACAGCTGTAAGTCGCTTGGGGTATGTCTCTATCAGTTTTGCAAATCGAGAGACTGCCATTTTTTCCCATTCCTCCTTGCAAAACAGCTCGAGCTCAGTGAGGGTGGATGGAGAGCATTTGTGAACAGCAGTTTTTAGTTCTTTCCACAGATTCTCAATTGGATTCAGGTCTGGACTTTGACTTGGCCATTCTAACACCTGGATATGTTTATATTTGAACCATTCCATTGTAGATTTTGCTTTATGTTTTGGATCATTGTCTTGTTGGAAGACAAATCTCCGTCCCAGTCTCAGGTCTTTTGCAGACTCCATCAGGTTTTCTTCCAGAATGGTCCTGTATTTGGCTCCATCCATCTTCCCATCAATTTTAACCATCTTCCCTGTCCCTGCTGAAGAAAAGCAGGCCCAAACCATGATGCTGCCACCACCATGTTTGACAGTGGGGATGATGTGTTCAAGGTGATGAGCTGTGTTGCTTTTACGCCAAACATAACATTTTGCATTGTTGCCAAAAAGTTCACTTTTGGTTTCATCTGACCAGAGCACCTTCTTCCACATGTTTGGTGTGTCTCCCAGGTGGCTTGTGGCAAACTTTAAACGACACTTTTTATGGATATCTTTAAGAAATGGCTTTCTTCTTGCCACTCTTCCATAAAGGCCAGATTTGTGCAATATACGACTGATTGTTGTCCTATGGACAGAGTCTCCTACCTCAGCTGTAGATCTCTGCAGTTCATCCAGAGTGATCATGGGCCTCTTGGCTGCATCTCTGATCAGTCTTCTCCTTGTATGAGCTGAAAGTTTAGAGGGACGGCCAGGTCTTGGTAGATTTGCAGTGGTCTGATACTCCTTCCATTTCAATATTATCGCTTGCACAGTGCTCCTTGGGATGTGTAAAGCTTGGGAAATCTTTTTGTATCCAAATCCGGCTTTAAACTTCTTCACAACAGTATCTCGGACCTGCCTGGTGTGTTCCTTGTTCTTCATGATGCTCTCTGCGCTTTTAACGGACCTCTGAGACTATCACAGTGCAGGTGCATTTATACGGAGACTTGATTACACACAGGTGGATTGTATTTATCATCATTAGTCATTTAGATCAACATTGGATCATTCAGAGATCCTCACTGAACTTCTGGAGAGAGTTTGCTGCACTGAAAGTAAAGGGGCTGAATAATTTTGCACGCCCAATTTTTCAGTTTTTGATTTGTTAAAGTTTGAAATATCCAATAAATGTCGTTCCACTTCATGATTGTGTCCCACTTGTTGTTGATTCTTCACAAAAAAATACAGTTTTATATCTTTATGTTTGAAGCCTGAAATGTGGCAAAAGGTCGCAAAGTTCAAGGGGGCCGAATACTTTCGCAAGGCACTGTAATCATGGCAAAGCGACTGGAAACATGACCAAATACAAACAGTGCATTTATTCTTTCCGCAGGGCAATCAAACAAGCAAAGCGTCAGTATAGACAAAGTAGTCGCAATTCAACGGCTCAAACATGTGGCATGGTCTACAGACAATCACGGATTACAAAATGAAAGCCAGCTCCGTCGCGGACATCGACGTCTTGTTCCCAGACAAATTAAACAACTTCTTTGCCCTCTTTGAGGACAATTCAGTGCCACCGACACGGCCGACGTGAATAAAACATTTAAACGTGTTAACCCTCGCAAGGCTGCTGGCCCAGACGGCATCCCTAGCCGCATCCTCAGAGCATGCACAGACCAGCTGGCTGGTGTGTTTACGGACATATTCAATCAATCCCTATCCCAGTCTGCTGTCCCCACATGCTTCAAGATGGCCACTATTGTTCCTGTTCCCAAGAAAGCTAAGGTAAGTGAACTTACTGACTATCGCCCCGCAGCACTCACTCCTGTCATCATGAAGTGCTTTGAGAAACTAGTCAAGATTCATATCACCTCCACCCTACCTGATACCCTAGACCCACTCCAATTTGCTTACCGCCCCTACAGGTCCACAGAAGATGCAATCGCCATTACACTGCACACTGCCCTATCCCATCTGGACAAGATGAATACCTATGTAAGAATGCTGTTCATTGACTCAGCATTCAACACCATAGTACCCTCCAAACTCATCATTAAGCTTGAGACCCTGGGTCTCGACCCCGCCCTGTGCAACTGGGTCCTGGACTTTCTGAGAAATGCACTTGCACTTCTAGTGGTTACATTGCAGGTGTATCTCAGATAACAAATAGTTTCATTGTATCAGTTTCATGAAACAAAAGTAACAATGAAAAAAAATCCCACACACTGGAGGGTAGCCTAGTGGTTAGAGCATTGGACTAGTAACCGGAAGGTTGCAAGTTCAAACCCCCGAGCTGACAAGGTACAAATCTGTCATTCTGCCCCTGAACAGGCAGTTAACCCACTGTTCCTAGGCCCTCATTGAAAATAAGAATTTGTTCTTAACTGACTTGCCTAGTTAAATAAAGGTAAAATAAAAACTCTTGCAAAGTATAATTTTGTATTGTGCCAACGTCTCAGCCTTTTGTCTTTTTTCAAAGCCATGCACTACTATTGAAATAGTTTGGGTTCAAATCATATGTCAGCTTATTCTCATTGCAGCATTTTCAGTTTCTGTGAGTTAATTTAGTTTTCTTCTTTGACTGACTATGTCTTTGTCAAGTACATGGTCTGTTTCAATGTGTTCTCCTATTATTCTGCGTCAATGTCCCTCCCTACAGCTGATCAACATCTGCTCCAGCGATGGCCAGCAGGTATACGAGGCAGTCTCAGTGGGCTGTCTGCTAGCCGGGGGTCCACTTGTGGGTATCCTTGGTCTGTCCTACACCGCTTACTTCCTGGGACCCACTGCACTGGTTGGATCAGCCGTCTTCATCTTCTTCTACCCTACTATGGTAGGAGGTTATCCACATACTAACAAAGGAATGCACACCCTATGAAAGTGCTAATAGGAAAATGTGAACTGATATTGAAAGGACAGTTACACTCACCACTCTCCTCTGACACTGTTTATTTAACTCAGAGGCACCTTAGCTTCATACAGTTGTAACTTACGTATAAGGTTTAGTGACTGAAAATATTGTCCACTGAAAAGATAAACACCATTATTTTGCCAGCAGTTACCCCAGAAATGTTACTTGGAGCATGATTACTCTGAAATTCTCACTCTCAGCACTTAGTAATTCATGAATTGTCTTTCCTGTTTATGGTATTAGTCATAAACTTATTTTCCAATAACTGTAAAAACTAAAGTGAAAGTATTTCACTTCAGACTGTTATTATTTACAACACAACCTGTTTGTTCCCCTTAACTTTCCAAAACTCCTCCCCCAAAACTCTCCTCCTGCCTTTCTGCCAATCTCCTGTTGACTTTGGTGTTGTCCCTCATGAGCTTCAGTCTGAAGACTGCCTGAAGACGGCCTGTTGGGGACCTTTGTATTGATGTGGAAGCTGTTTATAGTCTGTTCCCTGCAGTAACCCTGCCGAACAGCTGATTCCCATGGGGCTCTGGTCAAAAGTAGTGCACTAGGGAATAGGGTGCTATTTGGGATATAGACTGTCTGCTTTCATTTCCCCCAACTGTCACTCAAATTTTCCTCTGTTCCTTCTTCTCTCCAACCATGAAAGATGCTGGCGTCGCATCTCACAGCGTATTTCCGTAAGAAGTGTGTGGTAGTGACTGACCGGCGCTTGAGGCTCATGAATGAGATCCTAGTCTGTATCAAGTTAATCAAGATGTACTGCTGGGAAAACGCTTTCGCTCAGAACATCCACAGTGAGTGACTGGTTGCACACGCACACACAGCTTGTATTTCATTTATTTTTTGGTCAGGTCACTTGGTCAGGAAAAACAGAAGGCCCGAGTCATCACGTTTATGGCACAGGGCCTGTGACTCAGCAAAAATCATAATAAGTGACTCACTTCCTGTTTTGCATCTGGATTAAGGTAATTATTTCCAACTGAGAATGTGCCTCTTCTTCTATTTGTACCTCCTTAATTTGACTAATATTGACATTTTCCTCTCGGTTAGGCCAATTCAATTCCAGTCAGTCCAATAAATTCAACCCATTACCTGAAACACATTAGTTTCATTAAATCCTCCAATCATCAATTCAAATTAGAATCATCCCCGCAATTGATCCGAAAACTCCGTTCCCATTAGATTCCATTGGCTTAGATTCCCTCCCTGTTCTCCAGCATTACGCAAGCCCTGAATTAATCCCTGCGCCCCAAGGTTAATTAAAAAAGTGTTTAAAGCTCTTTGATACCTAAAGACCTGCAGAGGGTTGTTCCACTTAGAGGAGATTGAAGAATTAGATGGGGCCATTTCTCACGAGGCTCTTCCTTACATTGTTGATAAGAAGCGTTTGGTGCTTTTAAACATGATTGTAATTAGACAGGTGGGACTCATCCTCATATCAGTCGTCCGTTTGGATGATGATGATGATAATAATCATACCTATTATTATGATAATTAATTGGACGTTCATCTTAAGAGACATCAGTTGTTTAATATCAAGAGTTGTGATATCATTATCTTCATTAGTTATTGTTCATTGACATCCATATTACACCTGCTGATAAAAATAGACGGCAGGTAGCCTAGTGGTTAGAGCATTGGGCCAGTAAGTGGAAGGCTGCTGGATTGAATCCCTGAGCTGACAAGGTAAAAAAAGGACAAATCTGTCATTCTGCCCCCTGAGCAAGGCTGTTAACCCACTGTTCTCTGGGCGCCGAAGACATGGATGTCGATTAAGGCATCCCCCCCCCATTTGAGATTCTTCAAATAGCTACCCTTTGCCTTGATGGCAGCTTTGCATACTCTTGGCATTCTCTCAACCAGCTTCATGAGGTAGTCACCTGGAAGGCATTTCAGTTAACAGGTGTGCCTTCCTAAAAGTTAATTTGTAGAATTTCTTTCCTCCTTAATGCGTTTGAGCAAATTAGTTGTGTTGTGACAAAGTGGGGGAGGTATACAGAAGATAGCTCTATTTGGTAAAAAACTAAGTCCATATTATGGCAAGAACAGCTCAAATAAGCAAAGAGAAACAACAGTCCTAGTCATTACTTTAAGACATGAAGGTCAGTCAATATGGAACATATTGAGAACTTTGAAAGTTTCTTCAAGTGCAGTCGCAAAAACCATAAAGCGCTATGATGAAACTGGCACTCATGAGGACCGCCACAGGAATGGAAGACCCAGAGTTACCTTTGCTGCAGAGGATAAGTTCATTAGAGTAACCAGTCTCAGAAATTGCAGCCCAAATAAATGCTTCACAGAGTTCAAGTAACAGACACATCTCAACATCAACTGTTCAGAGGAGACTGCGTGAATCAGGCCTTCATGGTCAAATTGCTGCAAAGAGACCACTACTAAAGGACACAAATAATAATAAGTGACTTGCCTGGGCCAAGAAACACAAGCAATAGACATTTGACAGGTGGATGAGTCCCCCAAAAAATGTTGTTGCTCTAACTGCCGTGTCTTTGTGAGACGCAGGATAGGTGAACGGATGATCTCCACATGTGCGGTTCCACATGTGAAGCGTGGAGGAGGAGGTGGGATGGTGTGGGGGTTCTTTGCTGGTGCCACTGTCTGTGATTTATTTAGAATTAATGGCACACATAACCAGCATGGCTACCACAGCATTCTGCAGCGACACGCCATCCCATCTGATTTGCACTTAGTCCCACTATCATTTGTTGTGTAAGGGCTATTTGACCAAGAAGGAGAGTGATGGAGTGCTGCATCAGATGACCTGTCCTCCACAATCACCTGACCTTAACCCAATCGAGATGGTTTGGGATGAGTTGGACCGCAGAGTGAAGGAAAAGCAGCCAACAAGTGCTCAGCATATGTGGGAACTCTTTCAAGACTGTTTGAAAAGCATTCCAGGTGACGCTGGTTGAGAGCCAAGGGTGTGCAAAGCTGTCAAGGCAAAGGGTGGCTACTTTGAAGAGTTTAACACTTTTTTTTGGTTACTACATGATTCCATATGTGTTATTTCATAGTTTTGATGTCTTCATTATTATTCTGCAATGTAGAAAATACTAAAAATAAAGAAAAACCCTTGAATGAGTAGGTGTTCAAACTTTTGACAAGGTACTGTACATTTGGGAGATGTACACATACATGAACACAAGGAGGGCAAGACGGGCACTTGACTGGGACAGCTGCCAATGGCCCACAATTTTAAAAGTACATTTTATACCATTTATGGCCGCGAGGCCCAACATGTCTCTTTTATTTCTATCCATGTCTGTAAGTGTGTCTCTAATGTTGTTTGAGGATGAATAAAAAAAGTACAGTGTCAGACTAAGTTCCTGAAAGACTCTAGTGGTAATACAAGATGAGCTCTCACTGTCTGTCTCTGTCTCTGTCTCTGTCTCTGTCTCTATCTCTGTCTCTGTCTCTGTCTCTGTCTGTGTTCAGAGGAGAGAGGGATATTGGAGAGGGCTGGTTATGTTCAGAGCCTCACAGTGGGCGTGGCTCCCATATTCGTGGTGATTTCCAGTGTCTGCACATTCACTCTACACGTGACCTTGGGTTATGACCTCACTGCAGCCCAGGTAAGCCCCTCTGTCAATAGCTTTTAAAGAATTAAGTGCTTTTTCAGGAACTGAGTGCTCTTTTCATTGCTTTGAATAGCTACCGGTAGCTTTTGTTGATGTTTGTATAAAATTCATAGAAGCTTTTAAAGAGGTGGAATTTCACTAAATGAACTATGCTGGACCCCTTCTCCCTCTGCTCCTTTCAGGCCTTCACCGTTGTCGCAGTCTTCAACTCAATGACCTTTGCCCTCAAGGTCACGCTCTTGGCTGTACAAGCTTTATCAAGGGTTCTGTGGCAGTCAACCGATTTTGGGTAGAAACAAGACAGACGAGATCGTTGTACAAAAATTGGGAATGATTGTGGCACGAAGTCAGCTAGCGTTCAGTCAGCAAGGACTGTTGTCAGCACTTCAAAATGGACATATTAATTAATCAGCTCCTCATGCAAATTTTCAATGTCCATCTTATCATATCTGTGTCAACAGAGACTCTTTTTGATGGAGGACCGAGAGGTTGTGATGGCCAAAACGGACAGCCCTATGAATTCAGTGGAGTTCCGTGATGCCACGTTGGCTTGGGAGAAGGCCAAAGCTCCCACCAAAGCCATCACTGTCCACAAGAAGAAAAGAGGCGGGATGCGACGTGTACTGCGCAAGGAGAAACTGAGCCTGTATATCATTGCAGAGAAGGTCAAGGGGAACAACGAGAGTCCCAACGGACAAAAGCTCCTCACCCACATGGAACAGGAGAGCCCCCAGAGCACCATCTCCTCCACCCAGAGCTCCACCACCCGCCCGCCGCTGCACAAGACCCGGCATCGAATCGATCTGTGCGTCAAGAAGGTAAACGGCTCATTTACAAATATACACATGCACAAACACACTCTAAAGCATTGAGTCACTGGCACTGGACAGAAAAATGGTAGTTCAACTCTTGGAAAAAAGAGAGCGGCTGAAAGAGTAGACAATTATAGGGAGTCAAGGCTGTACCACAACTTTGCACTTCTTTCCTTTTAAATTGACTGAGTGCATTTCAATACAAATACATAATATTACATCACTGGTATCATTCTAATCTGCAGGGGACGCTGGTAGGAATCTGTGGAGGTGTGGGGAGTGGAAAGAGCTTCTGTCTGCTCTACTGGGACAGGTGAGGATCTAGATCATTGGCCTTCAAATATCACCAGCTTACTGGGGGATTCCCCTACAAACCAGACAGGAAAATAACCTCACACTCAACGTCAACAAAACTAAGGAGATGATTGTGGACTTCAGGAAACAGCAGAGGGAACACCCCCCTATCCACATCGATGGAACAGTAGTGGAGAGGGTAGTAAGTTTTAAGTTCCTCGGCGTACACATCACAGACAAACTGAATTGGTCCACCCACACAGACAGCATTGTGAAGAAGGCGCAGCAGCGCCTCTTCAACCTCAGGAGGCTGAAGAAATTTGGCTTGTCACCTAAAGTACTCACAAACTTCTACAGATGCACAATTGAGAGCATAGAGAGCATGTCGGGCTGTATCACCGCCTGGTACGGCAACTGCTCCGCCCACAACCGTAAGGCTCTCCAGAGGGTAGTGAGGTCTGCACAACGCATCACCGGGGGCAAACTACCTGCCCTCCAGGACACCTACACCACCCGATGTCACAGGAAGGCCATAAAGATCATCAAGGACAACAACCACCCGAGCCACTGCCTGTTCACCCCGCTATCATCCAGAAGGCGAGGTCAGTACAGGTGCATCAAAGCTGGGACCGAGAGACTGAAAAACAGCTTCTATCTCAAGGCCATCAGACTGTTAAACAGCCACCACTAACATTGAGTGGCTGCTGCCAACACACTGACTCAACTCCAGCCACTTTAATAATGGGAATTGATGGGAAATGATGTAAAATATATCACTAGCCACTTTAAACAATGCTACCTAATATAATGTTACATACCCTACATTATTCATCTCATATGTATACGTATATACTGTACTCTATATCATCTACTGCATCTTTATGTAATACATGTATCACTAGCCACTTTAACTATGCCACTTTGTTTACATACTCATCTCATATGTATATACTGCACTCAATACCATCTACTGTATCTTGCCTATGCCGCTCTGTACCATCACTCATTCATATATCTTTATGTACATATTCTTTATCCCCTTACACTTGTGTCTATAAGGTAGTAGTTTTGGAATTGTTAGCTAGATTACTTGTTGGTTATTACTGCATTGTCGGAACTAGAAGCACAAGCATTTCGCTACACTCGCATTAACATCTGCTAACCATGTGTATGTGACAAATAAAATTTGATTAGATTTTTTGAAAGCATTTGAGGTGTGTTTGACTAAGCCTGAAATTCGCACTTTTGGGACTATTCCATTGTACTGGGAAAAGGAAGTCAAACGCTGCTCAAGTATTTCCCCGAAAGTATTTGACTTTTGGCCCAGGTCAGCTTTACCTCTAGTATGTATTAACATGAGTCTTATCCCTGGTGTTCAACAGATGACCCTGCTGGAGGGCAACGTGGCAGCCAGTGGCGGCATTGTGTATGTCGCTCAACAGGCCTGAATCCTCAACGACTCACTGAGAGAGAACGTCCTGTTTGGAAAAGGATATGATGAAGACAAGTAAGATTGATTGATTTTGTGTATATAAAATCAACAGCTAATTGTCTGTAGTCCATGACAAACCACATTTGGATGTCATAGTTTGATAGTTTCACATTGACAAGGGCCAAAGACATTTCGAACTCATGGCTTACTCATTTCTCTCGACAATGACTGTTTCCCTCTCATGTTAACTCATGTCCTTGGCAGTGTTTCCTTATTAGGTATAATTCTGTGCTCAATGCCTGCTGCCTGATCCCTGATCTGACAGAGCTGCCCTATGGGGATATGACTGAGGTATGTATCAGACCTCTATTACATCTCTCTGTTGGATATCCTCTCAATATGAACTATGGCCACACTGTACAATGCATAGACCTTACAGTATACCAAAGTAGCAGAAAGTGGAATAACTATGTACAAGGCTAGTAAGTAGTACATGCGTTTATAGATGGAATGTTTTGGGGTGCACTGTAGTTACATAAACACTTGTGTTTTCTCATAAAATACTATCTTTATGTCCTTATCTGTTCTGGCCTATGATGCCCATGTATTGAGAAATAATCCTTGATACATTTTGTTAACATTGTCTCAATGTTCTCACTCTAGATCGGGGAGAGGGGTGCCAACCTGTGGCGGGCAGCGCCAGCGGGTAAGCCCAGCACGTGCCCTGTACAGCGAGCGACCCATTCTACTCCTAGATGATCCTCTCAGTGCTGTGGACACCCACGTGGGCTCTCAGCTCTTCCACAACGACATCCGCACAGTGTCCAAGGGCAAGACCATCTTTGTCACACAGCAGCTTCAGGTAAAATGAGCTACGGATCATCTGAATGATGTGAGATTCAGAATGATTTGCAGCAAATATGTGTAATATGGCGACGTCATCTGACATGGTTTTATTCCTGCATAATGCATTAATGATCTGAATGGGCTTTCATAGCTAGTCTCTTTTGTATATCTTTGGGATGCTTAGTCTGAAAGGACTACTACTGAAAGGAAATGAGAAAAACCCTATCTAGACTTTGCTTTCTCCTATATACAGTGGGGCAAAAAAGTATTTAGTCAGCCACCAATTGTGCAAGTTCTCCCACTTAAAAAGATGAGAGGCCTGTAATCATATGTTTCATCATAGGTACACTTGAACTATGACAGACAAAATGAGAAACAAAATCCAGAAAAATCACATTTTAGGATTTTTAATGAATTTATTTGCAAATTAAAGTGGAAAATAAGTATTTGGTCAATAACAAAAGTTTATCTCAATACTTTGTTATATACCCTTTGTTGGCAATGACAGAGGTCAAACGTTTTCTGTAAGTCTTCACAAGGTTTTCACACACTGTTGCTGGTATTTTGGCCCATTCCTCCATGCAGATCTCCTCTAGAGCAGTGATGTTTTGGGGCTGTTGCTGTGCAACACAGACTTTCAACTCCCTCCAAAGATTTTCTATGGGTTTGAGACCTGGAGACTGGCTAGGCCACTCCAGGACCTTGAAATGCTTCTTACGAAGCCACTCCTTCGTTGCCCGGGCGGTGTGTTTGGGATCATTGTCATGCTGAAAGACCCAGCCACGTTTCATCTTCAATGCCCTTGCTGATGGAAGGAGATTTTCACTCAATCTCACGATACATGGCCCCATTCATTCTTTCCTTTACACGGATCAGTCGTCCTGGTCCCTTTGCAGAAAAACAGCCCCAAAGCATGATGTTTCCACCCCCATGCTTCACAGTAAGTATGGTGTTCTTTGGATACAACTCAGCATTCTTTGTCCTCCAAACACGACGAGTTGAGTTTTTACCAAAAAGTTATATTTTGGTGTCATCTGACCATACGACATTCTCCCAATCTTCTTCTGGATCATCCAAATGCTCTCTAGCAAACTTCAGACGGGCCTGGAAATGTACTGGCTTAAGCAGGGGGACACGTCTGGCACTGCAGGATTTGAGTCCCTGGCGGCGTAGTGTGTTACTGATGGTAGGCTTTGTTACTTTGGTCCCAGCTCTCTGCAGGTCATTCACTAGGTCCCCCCGTGTGGTTCTGGGATTTTTGCTCACTGTTCTTGTGATCATTTTGACTCCACGGGGTGAGATCTTGCGTGGAGCCCCAGATCGAGGGAGATTATCAGTGGTCTTGTATGTCTTCCATTTCCTAATAATTGCTCCCACAGTTGATTTCTTCAAACCAAGCTGCTTACCTAAAAAAAATTACAGGCCTCATCATTTTAAGTGGGAGAACTTGCACAATTGGTGGCTGACTAAATACATTTTTGCTCCACTGTAGATACAGTAGCTCAGTGATCATTGTGCAAATCTCTCATTGACATGTATGTATTTTGGCTAAGTTAAGGATCACAAGAATTTGGCCTGAATAGAGAAAGCTGAGGAAAAGGAGCCATATAGAAATATAGAGGAACATACTATATCCCAGGATTCTGCAACAGGAGAATCACATATATCACTGGTGTTGACACTCTCTCAGTACCTGGCAGAGTGTGACGACGTGATTCTGATGAAGGAAGGGCAGATTGCAGAGCATGGCACCCACAACCAGCTCATGGGAAGAGACAGTGACTACGCCACCCCTTAAACAGTGTACAGCAGAAGGTAATGCCATCCACACGGCGCACGTCCAACTAGCCTGGTCACATATCTGTTTGTGCTGTTTTACTAACAGATCTATGACTAGGCAAGACAGCACAAACTGATCTGGGACCAGGCTAGTCCAGCTCCAGCTCTCCTTTATGTAAAAACACCTTTCATCCCTCTTTACACAATGACATCATACATCCATCCTGCATAATTCATGAGACGGGAGAAGCCAAGTGGGTGGCTGGGAAATGTTAGCGTATACAAGGACTTTCATTATTTATGCGTGCATTGATTTACCGGTGTCGCACCGCTAAAGACCCTGTCACCGATGTCTGTTTAAATTACTTACTGGCCATTGTTATGGCTTCGCCAGGATTTGTGGAGTCTTATGCTGTAGCTCTCTCTGGCTTTTTTCCCTAGAACCTGGTGAAAAATAACCTGAAAAATAAGGAAAGGGGGGGGGGGGGGGAAGGTTGAGTCCACCGCAATTGTCGCTAAAGTCGCCAGACCTACGATGGAGAAACAGAAAGGTGAGACTCGACCGCTATGGATAGAATGTGTTAATGTGTTCCCTCAAACAGTTTTGGGGCTTGAAATAAGGAAATGACTCACATGGGTCTCTTTTATTCCTTTCTTTCTTCTTCCCTCCTTCCCGCCTTTCTTTCCTGCTCTTTACTCTCCAGACCAGCTCATGAAAGCGGAGGAGAAGGGCTCTGACGCTGTGGCCTGGGATGTGTACAAGGCCTTCATCAAAGCAGCTGGAGGCCCTTGTGCCTTCATCAACCTCTTCCTCTTCACCACCGGCTGCATCACCTTCAGTAACTGGTGGCTGAGCTACTGGATCCGCCAGGGCAGCGGGGTGATTTATTTTATATTTTGCACTGGATCCAAATGATCATCCACTGGATTCAAATGATGATCCACTCGATCAAAATGATGGCCTTACACACAGACACACAATTAGGGTCAGTTTACCATACCCCCAATCCTTATTAGAAACATTAGAATGAAAAAAAGGTGGCAAAGGGCAACTTCTGCCTACCTTGAGAGGGATGTCTCAGTACACTGTAGAGGCTATGTCAACCACAAGAAAAACGACTTCTGCGCATCACTGAGTTGTATTGGGGAAAGTGAGAGCATTAATCTTAACACGAGTAATTAAAAAAGAAATGCGGTAAACATAATTAAAACAAGGGACGAGCCACCGAGAAACAGTTGTGCTGCAAAGCTGTCGTCCATGTCAGATTTGAAGAATGCGTTTGGAATAGCGACATCATTCGAATGGCTGCTTCTTTCATGTATTCTATCTTGGACTCAGTACTCAGCTGACTTTGTTTTATTTATCTCATTCATTAGATATAAATTCTGTTTTTTCCGAGGCGGCCCTGTGTGTGTTTCCTTCATGGGGATTTGTTGCTCTCATCTGCTCTCAGAACACATTTAATCCTGGAGAACAAAACCAAAGAAACAGTGGCAGCGTTGGCAAACGATAGCATGAGGCTCAACCCTCATGTTCAATACTACTCAAGAGTTTATGTGCTGACCATGGGAGCCGCTCTCTTCCTGAAGACAATGAGGGGGCTAGTGTTTGTCAAGGTCAAGCTCAAATGTCTTTTAGAGTGGTTCTTGTGGATTGTTCTCCCATCTCGATGTCCTGACCATTCATTGGCATGTCAAAGGAGAGTGCATCACTGGGTGCTTCCCAAATGGCACCCTATTCCCTGTATGGTGCACTACTTTTGACGAGCTCATAGGGTACCATTTGGAACGTAATCAGGTTTTCATTGATTAACACTCAGGCCCTTTCAAAGGAAAGCGGTGCAAAGTGGTTGTGGTAGAACCTTGACTCCCTCTAATTGTCTTATTCTTTCAGCCGTTTTCATGAGTTGCTCTACTATAATTTGTGTGTGTGTGCCTCTGTGCCTCTGTGTCTCTGCGTGCGTGTGCGCCTCTGCGTGCGTGTGCGCCTCTGCGTGCGTGTGCGCCTCTGTGTGTGTGCACGTTCATGCCTCTGTGTGTGCCTCTGTGTGTGCGTGCGTGCCTCTGTGTGTGTGCGTGCGTGCCTCTGTGTGTGTGCGTGCGTGCCTCTGTGTGTGTGCGTGCGTGCCTCTGTGTGCGCGTGCGTGCCTCTGTGTGCGCGTGCGTGCCTCTGTGTGCGCGTGCGCCTCTGTGTTTCCCAGTCCATTTGGATATATGTCCCCTTTCCTTTGCTAAACTTTTCTGACAGCCCATTACAGAGGTCATGTCCCCACGTAATTGTGTGCCACTAACTTTCCAAAGATGGCTAATCTTATTTTTTTACCCCTAGCTGTGACGTGAATGTGTGGGTGTTGGATATTCCATTAATGGATTTACTGTGTTTTCTCCTGCCAAAAGTAATTTCTGTACAATTGGCCAGACGTTTTTCATTGAGTTAACTTAGACATACGGTCATAACCTTTCTGTGTCAGCCTGCCAGACATTCATTTATGTATGAGTCGTTGACAGATGGGCTGACACAAGAAACATTCCACTTGCTTAACAGCACAGTGACCAGGCCTGGCGCCAGGGGGCAGTTGAAATTAACAATGGGGAAACATTTTCCGGGGTTCTTGCATTTGAATTAAATTGTGCTTATATCATGCTTTGCCACAATAAACATAAAGTTTAAAAAATATATATTTTATTTCACCTTTATTTAATCAGGTAGTTGAGAACAAGTTCTTATTTACAATTACGACCTGACCAAGATAAAAGTAAAGCAAGTAAAACACTGGAATGCTAGATTTGCAGTGGAAGAATGTGCAAAGTAGAAATACAAATAATAGGGTGCAAAGGAGCTAAATAAATAAATAAAATAAATACAATAGGGAAAGAGGTAGTTGTTTGGGCTAAATTATAGATGGGAAATGTATAGGTGCAGTAATCTGTAAGCTGCTCTGACAGCTGGTGCTTAAAGCTAGTGAGGGAGATAAGTGTTTCCAGTTTCAGAAAAAGAGATGGCACTGTGATAGACTGCATCCCATTTATTGAGTAGGGTATTGGAGGCTATTTTATAAATGACATCGCCAAAGTCGAGGATCGGTAGGATGGTCAGTTTTACGAGGGTATGTTTGGCAGCATGAGTGAAGGATGCTTTGTTATGCCAATTTTAGATTTAACTTTGGATTGGAGATGTTTGATGTGAGTCTGGAAGGAGAGTTTACAGTCTAACCAGACACCTAGGTATTTGTAGTTGTCCACGTATTCTACGTCAGAACCGTCCAGAGTAGTGATGCTGGACGGGCGGGCAGGTGCAGGCAGCAATCGGTTGAAGAGCATGCATTTAGTTTTACTTGAATTGAATAGCAGTTGGAGGCCGCGGTAGGAGAGTTGTATGGCATTGAAGATCATCTAGAGGGTTGTTAACAGTGTCCAAAGAAGGGCCAGAAGTATACAGAATAGTGTCGTCTGCGTAGAGGTGGATCAGACTCACCAGCAGCAAGAGCGAAATCATTGATGTATACAGAGAAAAAGAGTCGGCCCGAGAATTGAACACTAGCAACCCCATAGAGACTGCCAGAGGTCCGGACAACAGGCCCTCCGATTTGACACACTGAACTCCATCCAAAAAGTAGTTGGTGAACCAGGCGAGGCAGTCATTTGAGAAACCAAGGCTGAGTCTACCGATAAGAATGCTGTGATTGACAGTGTCGAAAGCCTTGGCCAGGTTGATGAAGACGGCTGCACAGGCATCGTCATAACTGCACGATGGCGGTTATGATTTCGTTTAGGACCTTGAGCGTGGCTGAGGTGCGCCCATGACCAGCTAGGAAACCAGATTACATAGCGGAGAAGGTACGGTGGGATTCGAAATGGTCGGTGATCTGTTTGTAAATTTGGCTTTCGAAGACTTTAGAAATGCAGGGTAGGATAGATATAGGTCTGTAACAGTTAGGGTCTTGAGTGTCTCCCCCTTTGAAGAGGGGGATGACCGCGGTAGCTTTCCAATCTTTAGGGATCTCAGATGATACGAAAGAGGTTGTACAGGCTAGTGATAGGGGTTGCAACAATTGCGGCGGATAATTTTAGAGGGTCCAGATTGTCTAGCCCAGCTGATTTGTAGGGGTCCAGATTTTGCAGCTCAGATCAATTTGAAGAAAGAAATGTAAATCATGGTCGTTGTGGATGTTGTTTCAAAGTGTAACACAACAAAATGGACAGCATTTTCTAAGGTGATGATTATTTCAAAATACGCATATGCACAGTGGAGTTTATGTATACGCATAGGTGTATGATTGTGCCTATACAATACATAGCCTACCGCATATTGTGAGACAAAACCGCGACTCGTCAGTGAAGAGCACTTTTTGCCAGTCCTGTCTGGTCCAGCGACAGTGAGTTTGTGCCCATAGGCGACATTGTTGCCAGTGAGGACCTGCCTTACAACAGGCCTACAAGCCCTCAGTCCAGCCTCTCTCATCCTATTGCGAACAGTTTGAGCACTGATGGAGGGATTGTGCGTTCCTGGTGTAACTCGGGGAGTTGTTGTTGCCATCCTGTATCTGTCCCGCAGGTGTGATGTTCGGAGGTACCGATCCTCCATCTTACACGTGGTCTGCCACTGTGAGGACGATCAGCTGTCCGTCCTGTCTCTCTGTATTGCTGTCTTTGGCGTCTCACAGTACGTCTCACAGTTGCCACATCTGCAGTCCTCATGCCTCCTTGCAGCATGCCTAAGGCACGTTCACACAGATGAGCAGGGACCCTGGGCATCTTTCTGTTTGTGCTTTTCATAGTCAGTAGAAAGGAGAAAGGCCTCTTTAGTGTCCTAAGTTTTCATAACTGTGACCTTAATTCCCTACCATCTGTAAGCTGTTAGCGTCTTAACGTGTTCATAAATTGTTTATGGTTCATTGAACAAGCATGGGAAACAGTGTTTACACCCTTTACAATGAAGATCTGTGAAGTTATTTGGATTTTTACGAATTATCTTTGAAAAACAGGGTCCTGAAAAAGGGGTGTTTCTTTTTTTGCTGAGTTTATTAGCGAGTGAAGACTCGATTAAATTGAGAATAGTCTGATGGGTGAACATTTGATCAATTGATAAGAGAACAGCTGTGCAGCCAGAAGTAATAATTTGTTTGCCACTTTTTCAAATCAATAGCCTATAGCCGCATCGTGCAGCCCATATATGTTTTGGTCTCTAAGACATTGAGGTTCGTATCATTCACAACTAAAGTTGCCAAATAACTCAATCTAGTGTATACTACTTTTTTCAAACGATCACTTTTACGCTCAACATAGGCGTTTCATTTGCGCACTCTCTCCGGAATGGGAAAAATATATTTTCTGTTTTATTCAGCGAAGTTCAATCATATTATTCTTACTATAAAATCATATAATATAAAATGTAATGGGACTTAGAAGTATATCTTGTCAGCTAAATGAACACATCTACAGCCTATGGCATGGAGAATAGCCATCCATGTAGGCCAACTAATATTATGTTTTTCTAAAATATTTTTTTTTCATATCCTAATGTTTCTTTAGACCTGACTAAAATAAATAATGGATTTTTTGTGACGTTAATTGCAATCAATTACCGTGAGACTCGGCAGTCTTGTGTATGACAATAACTGGCTGAGAAAATGTCATGACTGCCACAGCTCTACGCTATATCACAATAAGTTCAAATTCCTAGAACATTGAGTGTACTTTGTGTCTCGCACTCCAGGACTATTCTACTCTGCCTTGTTGGCCTCTGTAGTTAGCGTCTGCAAGAGCAGAAAGAGTCTCTTAACAACAAGGACCTTGGGTCCCAAATGAGGACCCAGCTGAGAAGAGATCAACATCCGACGAGCTTCTCCTTCACGTCTCTATGGATTAAAATGACAATAGAGGTACCTGGTCCAGTACGAAATTATGAAAAAATGTGTCATAACCCTTGTTTTGTCTCTGTAAAGTGTGCCGGTATAGTCAGTCTTCTGATTCAGAGGTAAACAAAACACAGACCCTGCTCAACTCCCACCTCAAAAAACAAGGACATTAAAGGAATAAGGAAGGAAACTTTGTATCAATCGGTACCATGGACGGTGCCCTACAATGCCATTGAAAACCTGTAGGCCTATAGACTGGCTAAGGATGTCATTTTGCCATCCCATACCCTAGGTTTTTGCTGAAATTATGCCACCAAGATTTGGATAAAAAACAACCAGCTCGATTTTCTTACCTTTACAAAATAGTTTCAGCCTCCTTGATGCTCTGTGGGACTTCCTGGGTAATCGATCATAATGTTCTCCCTGAAATCTTCTTGTAAAATCCCCCTCAAATGCCAGCTGGATTTGTTGAGCTTTCCTCGGGTGTAGCATGCTTCTTCTGTCATGACTGAACACGTTTGTCAAAGCGGGAAATATATTCTCGCAAGTAGCTGTGTACGCCCCAAAAGTCAATCCATGTGTCAGTGCGGTCAGAACGGTTAGCATAGTGGAAAAATGCCCAGAGTACCATTGCAGGATATCAAGTGAAGGCCATTCGTCCTCATTGGAGCCGGAGTGGGCGATTTCAGTCTACAACAACTGCCAAGCGACCGTCAAATCTGTTTTTGTTTCTTTAACCTTTTCCACATATAGAAAGTCATGGCACTCTGGGTCAAATGCTCACAGGACCTCCACAAGTTGGCTGTTGTGTTCACGGAATTGTTCTGATATTTCACCAATGTTTGCATCCAAGAACAAGCTAGCTAGCATTAGCAACATAGCATATGTGTCATATGAGTGTTAGTGTGTGTACATAGCTGTGTATGCTAGGAACGATTCTCTAATCTCTACTGCTGTTATGTTTTGCATTTGCTGCGTCTGGGTGTTTGGTAAAGCTTTCCTGAGTCCCGACAATCTGTTTACCAGAGTTATGGCTGTTTCGATGTATTTGTTATGTTTATGTTGTGTCTGGCTCTGTGTTTGAACACATCTGTGTTTCTGTATGACAGTGCACTGTTCGGGCTGCCTCGGTGCTCCACAACAAGCTATTCCACCGCCTCATCCTGAGCCACATGCGCTTCTTTGACACTACACCTCTGGGCCGCATCCTCACCCGCTTCTCCTGTGACATGGACGAGGGTGAGACACCCAATGATTTGCCTTGACTTCATACTCAGCGCATTGAGGTCCCCATACATCACAGACAATCTAACAATCTGACAGTTCTCTCTCCCTCTCTGTATCTCTTTCTATCTCCCTTTCTCTCTCGATCTCTTTGTCTATCTCTCTCTCCCTCTCCATCCACAGTGGACGTCCATCTGGCCATGTATGCTGAGATGCTGCTCCAGAACATGACCGTGGTGCTTTTCTGCCTGGCCATGGTGTGCATCGTATTGCCCTGGTTTCTGCTCTCCCTCTTTCCCCTGGGAGCTTTCCTCCTCATTGTCAACCCTGTCTCCAGGTCAGGCTCCAACCAATCGATTTAGACGAGCAGGATTGGCTGTGAGTGTGTGAATGTCCATGCCTACTTGTGTTGATTAAAATAGAAGAAGTGTAGAGATGGATTAGGGTTCTGTAGGTATTTTGGGTAATATACAAAATCAGTGGGAAGAAAACCATGTTTGATTCACAAGATATAAAAAGTGCAGCTTTTGTGGTTCACATCTAGCCTACCACCACACAATGCGTGAAAAAATAAATGCGAAGAATGAAATATGATGAAATGGCGTGCAAAGTCACAACTCAACGACTTCTCGAGATTTGATATTCAACATGAATCATCTGAATCGCATCAAACTGGTTACCTCATTTATAAGCAAACCCCAAAAGCACCCTAATTCCCTATTTAGTGCACTACCTATGACCAAGGCCCGCACTATAAGGGAATAGAGTGCCATCTGGGACACGTCTCCTTTGTTAATGTGGTTTACTTTGCCAGTTGGTATCGATAGATGAAAGTACCAACTGCATAAACATGTTTGTGTAGAAAACCTCAGAACAAGGACAAGTGTCATGTTGTTTCATGCTCTGTCCTATTCCTGCCTCCTTCCCTCCGCTTTATGAGAAAAAGGGATGATTCATTTATGGACAGATTTGTTATTCACAAGTGCAGCCAATCCTATCTATGGACCTAAAAGTAGAAATCCACCCCACCTTTGTCAATAAACCCCTCTCACTTGCGCCGTAGTTGTGGTTGTGTGGGTGTGCAGCTCATAAAATCAAACAGAAATCAGAAATGATTCTAGCGGAGCCTAGAAATGGCACGAGCCCTGTCAGGAAATGGTTGTCCTGGGAAGAATTATACTCTGACTCCCTGTGTCCTCTCATCATATCATAGTCCACTAACCTGTCAGATAACTACACCGTCATTAGAGTTACAGTTGAAGTCGGAGGTTTACATGCACTTGGATTGGAGTCATTAAAACTAGTTTTTCCACCCCTCCACAAATTTCTTGTTAACAAACTATAGTTTTTTGCAAGTCGGTTAGGACATCTACTTTGTGCATGACATGAGTCATTTTTCCAAGAATTGTTCTCAGACAGATTATTTCACTTATAATTCACTATCACAATTTCAGTGGGTCAGAAGTTAAACAATTCCAGAAAATGATGTCATGGCTTTAGAAGCTTCTCATAATTTGAGTCTATTGAAGGTGTACCTGTAGATGTATTTCAAGGCCTAACTTCAAACTCAGTGCCTTCCTTGACATCATGGGAAAATCAAAAGATATCAGCCAAGACCTCAGAAAAATAATTGTAGACCTCCACAAGTCTGGTTAATCCTTGGAAGCAATTTCCAAATGCCTGAAGGTACCAGTACATATGTACAAACAATAGTAAGTATAAACACCATGGGACCACGCAGCCATCATACCGCTCAGGAAGTAGACACGTTCTGTCTCCTAGAGATGAACGTACTTTGGTGCGAAAAGTGCAAATCAATCCCAGGACACCAGCAAAGGACCTTGTGAAGATGCTGGAGGAAACAGGTACAAAAGTATCTATATCCACAGTAAAACAAGGAAGAAGCCACTGGTCTTGTATGTCTTCCATTTCCTAATAATTGCTCCCACAGTTGATTTCTTCAAACCAAGCTGCTTACCTATTGCAGATTCAGTCTTCCCAGCCTGGTGCAGGTCTACAATTTTGTTTCTGGTGTCCTTTGACAGCTCTTTGGGCTTGGCCATAGTGGAGTTTGGAATGTGACTGTTTGAGGTTGTGGACAGGTGTCTTTTATACTGATAACAAGTTCAAACAGGTGCCATTAATACAGGTAACGAGTGCAGGACAGAGGAGCCTCTTAAAGAAGAAGTTACAGGTCTGTGTGAGCCAGAAATATTGCTTGTTTGTAGGTGACCAAATACTTATTTTCCACCATAATTTGCAAATAAATTCATTAAAAAAATCCTACAATGTGATTTTCTGGATTTCTTTTTCTCATTTTGTCTGTCATAGTTGAAGTGTACCTATGAAAATTACAGGCCTCATCTTTTTAAGTGGGAGAACTTGCACAATTGGTGGCTGACTAAATACTTTTTTGCCCCACTATATGTAAACTTCCCACTTCAACTGTATAACGCAGTGTTTCTCAATCCTCTCCTTGATCACCATCCCTAGATATTTCACAAGGCTGTTGTAGAAAAAAGGGTGTTTCGTTCTCAAACAACATTGTTGGCTGGGGGTCACAGAGACAGAGTAGAGATTCGAGAAATGCTGAGTGAATGTACTTTTTTTTACCATCCCTAAAGTGGTGCTCTGGTATGTTTATATGTAATAGACGTTCCACTTCCTGTTTGTCTGGCTAGGGTTCTGATTCGTGAACTAAAGCGTAGAGAGAACATCAGCCAGTCACCTTTCACCTCGCACATCACCAGCACTCTCCAGGGGCTGTCCACCATTCACGCCTATGGCAGAGGGGATGACTTTTTGAACAGGTGAGAACAGAATTTGCAAGACAAGATGTATGTGCCTTTGAACGGGGTATGGTAGTAGGTGCCAGGCACACCGGTGTGTGTGTGTGTGTCAAGAACTCTGACGCTGCTGGAGTTTTCACAATCAACAGTTTCCTTTGTGTATCAAAAATGTTTCCACCACCCGAAGAACATCCAGCCAACTTGAAACAACTGTAGGAAGATTTGGAGTCAACAAGGGTATCATCCCTGTGGAACGCTTTCGACACTTTGTAGAGTCCATGCTCCAACGAATTAAAGCTGTTCTGAGGGCAACTCAATATTAGGAAGATGTTCCTAATGTTTTGGATACTTGGTGTATAGTGTTCATAAGAAGACACTCCCTTTATCTGTCATTAGTGGTAAACTAATATATAACGTTCATAGTTAGACACTTAATGTATGCCTCACTAACAGTACACTAATATATAGCGTTGCTAGGAAGACACTTCCTTTGTCTCACAGGATTCGTCAATATTGTTATCTGACGCAATACGAAACATGTCCCAGTCCACGTGATGGAAGCAGTCTTGGAGTGTGGAGTCAGCTTGGTCGGACCAGCGTTGGACAGACCTCGGCGCGGGAGCCTCTTGTTTTAGTTTCTGTCTGTAGGCAGGGATCAACAAAATGGAGTCGTGGTCAGCTTTTCCGAAAGGAGGGCGGGGCAGGGCCTTATATGCGTCACGGAAGTTAGAGTAACAATGATCCAAGGTTTTTCCACCCCTGGTTGCGCAATCGATATGCTGATAACATTTTGGGAGTCTTGTTTTCAGATTAGCCTTGTTAAAATCCCCAGCAACAATGAATACAGTCTCCGGATAAATGGATTCCAGTTTGCAAAGAGTCAAATAAAGTTTGTTCAGAGCCATCGATGTGTCTGCTTGGGGGGGGATATGTGATTATAATCGAAGAGAATTCTCTTGGTAGATAATGCGGTCTACATTTGATTGTGAGGAATTCTAAATCAGGTGAACAGAAGGATTTGAGTTCCTGTATGTTTCTTTCATCACACCATGTCTCGTTAGTCATAAGGCATACGCCCCCGCCCCTCTTCTTACCAGAAAGATGTTTGTTTCTGTCGGCGCGATGCGTGGAGAAACCCGCTGGCTGCACCGCCCCCGATAGCGTCTCTCCAGTGAGCCATGTTTTCGTGAAGCAAAGAACGTTAGTCTCTGATGTCCCTCTGGAATGCTACCCTTGCTCGGATTTCATCAACCTTGTTGTCAAGACACTGGACATTGGCGAGAAGGATGCTAGGGAGTGGTGCACGATGTGCCCGTCTCCGGAGTCTGACCAGAAGACCGCCTCGTTTCCCTCTTTTTCGGAGTCGTTTTTTTGGGTCGCTGCATGGGATCCACTCCATTGTCCTGGGTGAAAGGCAGAACACAGGATCCGCGTCGCGAAAAACATATTCTTGGTCGTACTGATGGTGAGTTGACGCTGATCTTATATTCAGTAGTTCTTCTCGACTGTATGTAATGAAACCTAAGATGATCTGGGGTACTAATGTAAGAAATACAATTTGATTTGAGGACGTTTGTTCAAACACTGTTAAGATATTGGTTTTGACAGTTCATTTCCAATGAGCTTAGCCCACCAGAAGTCTACCAAATGGCACAATTAATGAGTTAACGTCCCTAGGTAACATTTCTTGGAGTTTGAGTTAAGTAGCATTTCATTTCTGCTGAGCTAATGTGGGTACTGGTTAGCCTCTATCATACAAGTTGGTTAGGGAAGCCAGCCTCCCATTAAAACCCATGTGTGCCAGGCAGGCTTACAGGTGAGGAGAGTAGAATCCTGGCTAGCACAGTACGTGTCCAGTTTACCAGCCCCTTAAAGGGATACTTCGGAATTTTGGCAATGAGGCCCTTTATTTACTCCTCCAAAGTCAGATGAACTCGTGGATAAAACATTTTTGAAGGAAGTTCCTCGCAATGACGCTAGTTAGCATTGGCTCGCGAAACTACCTCTAACTTCCTTCATACTAGACAGAGACATAAAAATGATCATTGCCAAAATCCCAAAGTATCCCTTTAATGCATGTGTCCTTGGTTCAACATGTTTGGCCTGGCCTCCCTCGATTCTCACCAAGTCCCTGTTATTGGCCCTTTGACTCTCACCAAGTCCCTGTTATTGGCCCTTTGACTCTCGCCAAGTCCCTGTTATTTGCCCGTTGACTCTGACTAAGTCTGTTATTGCTCTGTTCCACAAAGTCTGTTATTAGTCTGTTGACTGTTACTAACCGTTCTTAGTGGTTTGTCGCTGTGTATCTCAGGTACCAGGCTTTACTAGACACCAACCAGGCCTCCCACTACCTGTTTAGCTGTGTTATGCCCTGGCTAGCTGTTCGACTGGACCTGATCAGCATTACTCTCATCACCACCGTAGCCTTGCTCATCGTTTTCATGCACAATCACATCCCCCCAGCTTATGCAGGCTTGGCCATATCCTACGCCGTGCAAGTACACACACACACACACACACACACGCATGGACGTACGCACATGCAAATGCACACACAATGTTAGGGTTTATCTTTACTATGGTTTAATTATTTTGACTTCCCCTTTAATGGAAAGGTTTGTATTAAGGCTTTTTGATGTCTTATTTATAATTTCACTGTGGGATTACTACAGGCGTGGGAAGGAGCTCCCTCTTAGGGAACTATGAATTGAAATTGATTGAGCTGAATGGAGAAGTATAGCCTTATCAGCATGTCTGTCTATAGGGGTCGTAAAGGTTTATGGTTTGTGCTGCTCCTTCATTCATAGGGTATCATTGCAAACTGGGATGAACACTAGTGTTGACGTGGGTCTAGGTTGATTGTAATAGGGTGTGCGGGTGTTAATCATTGACTTATCGCTTCTCTTGCTTTCTTCTCTATCTCCTTCTGTCTCTCTCCTCTTCAGCTGACTGGTCTTTTTCAGTTCACTGTGAGATTGCTGTCAGAGACAGACTCGCTTCACATCAGTGGAGAGGATCAATCATTATATAAAGGTAGGTAGGTAGGCCTAATGACACCAGGGAGTGCTGCCAACAGTCGGGGGAAGGTTGTTGATTGGCTGAACCATGTGTGGCTGAATCGAAAATACACACATGCTGAGTCTGACACAAACACACACCTATAGATTTAACACAGCAGGACACAAGCACAGATGAAGCAACAACACTTACACAGAGACAGCATACTCGCAAGTAGGCACACATACACAATACACATTCCTGCGTACGGTGCACCAACACAACATCCCAATAACACAATGACATCCCAGCAGGAAGCAGATATAGAACCCAGTGTGTGGCCCGTCACACATCATAGGACCTGTTTCACACCACTCATCATAAGGTAAACTTTTTCTTATAGCGCCAACAAGCTTTTGGAGATCTATAAATAAATGTTCTGTTAAAAAGGTGGCTTCGCTTCTTGGGATTGGAGCTACAGAGATCAACACTCAACACTCAAGCACCAGTGACTCGGTGAATAAAAAAGTGGTCAGATGAAGCAGATGCTAAACTACAGGACTGTTTTGCTAGCACAGACTGGAACATGTTCCGGGATTCTTCCGATGGCATTGAGGAGTACACCACATCAGTCACATGGCTTCATCAATAAGTGCATCGATGACGTCGTCCCCACAGTGACTGTACATACATACCCCAACCAGAAGCCATGGATTACAGGTAACATCCGCACTGAGCTAAAGGGTAGTGCTGTCGCTTTCAAGAAGCGGGACTCCAAACCCGGAAGTTTATAAGAAGTCCCGCTATGCCCTCCGACAAACCATCAAACAGGCAAAGCGTCAATACAGGACCTAGATTGAATCGTTCTACACCGGCTCCAACGACCGTTGGATGTGGCAGAGCTGGGAAAATATTAGACTACAAAAGGAAGCACAGCTAAATTACTTAAATGCTCGCTTTCAGGCAAGTAACACTGAAACATGCATGATAGCATCAGCTGTTCCTGACAACTGTGATCACGCTCTCCGTAGCCGATGTGAGTAAGACCTTTAAACAGGTCAACATTCAGGGACAGACAGATTACCAGGACGTGTACTCCACGCATGCGCTGACTAACTGACAAGTGTCTTCACTGATATTTTCAAACTGAGTCTGTAATACCAACATGTTTCAAGCAGACCACCCTGTGCCCAAGAACACTAAGGTAAGCTGCCAAAATGACTACCGACCAGTAGCACTCACGTCTGTATCCATTTCTTTGAAAGGCTGGTTATGGCTCACATCAACACCATTATCCCAGAAACCCTAGACCCACTACAATTTGCATACCGTCTCAACAGATACACAGAAGATGCAATCTCTATTGCACTCCACACTGCCCTTTCCCACCTCGACAAAAGGAACTCCTATGTGAGAATGCTATTAATAGACTACAGCTCAGTGTTCAACAACATAATGCCCTGAAAGCTCATCACTAAGCTAAGGACCCTGGGACTAAACATCTCCCGCTGCAACTGGATCCTAGACTTCCTGACGGGCCGCCCCCAGGTGGTAAGGGTAGGTAACAACACATCCGCCACGCTGATCCTCAACACGGGGGCCCCTCAGTGGTGCATGCTCAGTCCCCTAATGTACTCCCTGATCGCTCATGACTGCATGGCCATGTAATAACTCCAACACCATCATCAAGTTTGCCGATGATACAACAGTGGTAGGCCTGATCACCGACAACAATCAGACAGCCTATAGGGAGGAGGCCAGAGACCTGGCCGTGTGGTGTCAGGACAAAAACCTCTCCCTCAACGTGATCAAGACAAAGGAGATGATTGTGGACGACAGGAAAAGGAGGACCGAGCACGCCCCCATTCTCATCGACTGGGCTGTAGTGGAGCAGTTTAAGAGCTTCATGTTGCTTGGTGTCTACATCACCAACAAACTCATGGTCCAAACACACTAAGACAGTTGTGAAGAAGGCATGACAAAGCCAATTCCCTCTCAGGAGACTGAAAAGATTTGGCCTGGGTTCTCAGCTCCTCAAAAGGTTCTACAGCTGCACCATCAAGAGCATCCTGACTGGTTGCATCACTGCCTGGTATGGCAACTGCTCGGACTCCGACCGCAAGGCACTACAGAGTAGTAGTGTGTACGTAGTGTGTAGTGTGTACGTCCCAGTACATCACTGGGGCCAAGCTTCCTGCCATCCAGGACTTCTATACCAGGTGGTGTCAGAGGAAGGCCCTAAAAATTGTCAGACTCCAGCCACTCTAGTCATAGACTGTTCTCTCTGCTATCGCACGCCAAGTGGTACTGGAGCGCCAAGTTTAGGTCCAAAAGGCTTCTTAACAGCTTCTACCCCTAAACAGATAATCAAAGGGCTACCCAGACTCCTCTTGTATGCTGCTGCTACTCTCTATTTATTATCTATGCATAGTCACTTTAACTCTATCTACATGTACATATTACCTTGACTAACCGGTGCCCCCGCACATTGACTCTGTCCGTCTGCCCCCTACATATAGCCTCGCTATTGTTATTTTACTGCTGCTGTTTAATTATTTGTTACTTTTATTTTCAATTTTTTACGGTACACTTGTTTTTCTTAACTTCTTAAAGCATTGTTGGTTAAAGGCTTGTAAGTAAGCATTTCACTGTAAGGTCTGTAATACCTGTTGTATTCAGCGCATGTGACAAAATAAGATTTGATATTGGATTTAAAAAATTCTGTCAGAGTTTGGAGGGTGAGGCACCAAGACAGATCAGTGGGACATCCTCTCCTTCTCCCTGCTGGCCAGATAAGGGACAGATCTCCTTCCAGGACGTGGAGATGTGTTACCAGGACAACCTGCCACTGGTACTCAAGAAGCTCTCCTTTAACATCCTGCCAGAGGAGACCATCAGCATTGTGGGTCGCACAGGCTCAGATACTCACCATCCTTTATTCCCATGTATCATTTTACATCAGTACTGTTTAATTTTATAGTCCTATTTCCCCGCTGGTGTTTACCTGGTATTTACTAAGACATTTTTATTTATTTTTATTTTTATTTATTTTACCTTTATTTAACCAGGTAGGCAAGTTGAGAACAAGTTCTCATTTACAATTGCGACCTGGCCAAGATAAAGCAAAGCAGTTCGACAGATACAACGACACAGTTACACATGGAGTAAAACAAACATACAGTCAATAATACAGTATAAACAAGTCTATATACAATGTGAGCAAATAAGGTGAAGGTAAAGGTAAAGGCAAAAAAGGCCATGGTGGCAAAGTAAATACAATATAGCAAGTAAAACACTGGAATGGTAGTTTTGCAATGGGAGAATGTGCAAAGTAGAAATACAAATAATGGGGTGCAAAGGAGCAAAACAAATAAATAAATTAAATACAGTTGGGAAAGAGGTAGCTGTTTGGGCTAA